>NW_017280250.1:1292787-1307062 GCF_001594065.2 Cyphomyrmex costatus | reverse complement strand
TATATATATATATAACAGGTGCAAACGTTTGAACAAGTTGAGAAACGCCACTTCAAAGAAAAACATGATGAAGAGGAAGGATCCTGACAGAAAAAGCATGAGCCTCCCAGACTTGACGTCATCAATTAAACCGCGCTTGAACGGTATTCCTAGGGCTCATCAAGCGGAGTTAGACAAAATGTAATTGAGAATTAACACTTTAATTACTCGCTTACTAAATTATTATACTCAATATTTAAAATGAATGTTTTGTAATTATCTTATTTTACTATTACATTGTATTATTATAACAGACTATGTAAATTAAATGAAGCCTCACCGGATGACCACAACTCGAATTCACCTCGGCAGAAACTCACCAGAAATAATATACGACATTCGCGCACTATCGTTGATCCTTGTTATCCTGTCTTCCGATACGATGGTCTACCAGTCTCGCAATCATTGTACGAGCAATACATCGCTTCCCATTGCGAGGAGTTGTGTGATAATGGCGATGGCGTTTATGAACGCCGTGGCGACGATGACAATCTACAATCAAGGGATTTACTGAGCGGTCTGACGAGCGCGAAATTGCCGATAAATAGTAGCCAGAATTCAATCACGATGGATGCTCGCGAAGGTATGTTATTCTAACTCCTAAACTAAAAAACTTGCAAAAATATTTTTTAATATAAAAAGAAGAGTAAGAAAAGAGGAGTAAAAAGCGATAGCAATAGTAGCGTCGTGAATATTCGAATATGCTTCAAACATTTGTTTTAAACATAAATCTTTAGAATGCGCCAATCTTGGATACGACAAGAGCAAGCAAGAGACATACAAGAGATCGATGAGTTTACCGCTGAAACCACTCAACGTCGTCGCTGAGGTGTCCAACGGCGATGATCGACGAAAATCGATGTCGGAGTGCGGTGGTGTAGGAAGCTCGTTTGAGTTTCCACAAAGACGGAAACTAGACGGTTTACAGTTGACGCCGCTGATGTCAAAACTGAGTTTACTGGCTGACGAGCGAACTAGCGGTTTCTGTAGCCGCGAGACCACGCCGAGCGAATTCCGCGATCTATCCGGATTTTCTAGTGGCGTAGCAATAGCCACGACGACGATGACGAATCAGTTGATTAGGCAGAAGTTGGAGTCCGTCGGAAAGGAAGCAAGCGACGGGGAGGATGAGTTGGATGAAGATTGGGTTAACAAGGACGAGCCCACCACCTGCCTCGTCAAAACCGAACTCTTTCTTTGCGGTTATCAGAATATGGTGTTGGTGCTGCTGATGGAGAATGGCACTGCGAACAATCCGGATTTAATACATGCTTTGGTAAATGCAAATATTTTATAAAAGTCATTAGATTTAGGACAAAATATGATGAAAATTACGGAAGATTATTTTTGATGGGCAATACTATAACAAAATATTTTTTAAAAAATTAATAAAATTAAAGAATTATGAAATAAAATTGTCCAAAATATTTTCTATGTGTTATTCTTCTAAAGATATAATTGTAGAAATAATAACTAATAATTTGTTTCTTGTAGTGGCATACTTGCGTGAGCACATTGGGCAAACTTGAAACACGTCTGCAACAGTGTTTGGAACCGCTGCCATCAACGGAGAACAAGGAGTTGTACAGTATTCTGAGTGTGGACCCACAGTGGGACACAGTGCAACGTTCTGGACTCTGGGGAGTTACCGAATTAGATATCGTGTCCTGCCTTCACGACAGATTTACGCAAGCTAGCAGTTTGACTGATATTATCGTCAGGTAATTATAAAGCTTTAAAAACTAAACAAATTCATTGTTTCTTACATTCAATTTATATTCCTTGAGACCTCTTCTCGTCTTTTTCATTCGCGAAAATTTTAGTTCGTGTATTTTAATTTAGTATTGTGTGTCCTTAAGATTGTATTAAAATAGTTATGACTTTTTGTTTTATTTCATGATTTATAAGATTTATTTTGCCAGTTATAAGTTGGATAAATTCGCAGAAAATTAAGAAATTCTTATAACATTACGTGAATAGCAAATATATTATTTATGATGAAAAAGTCGAGTTTGCTTAGTTAAAAGTTTAACATCATGGAATATTTTTATTGAGTAGAACGGAAGACACAGTGGTTTACGGTAACCAGAGCGGAGGAGTAGAAGTTTTCTATCAGCAAGCAGTAGCACCGAGTGCTTTTGCGGCACTTCCCACCCCGGCAGATCTAATGGGGATCGTGGCTCTCAAAGCGAAACGTCGATTGGAAAGAGATCACGGGATCGTACTACTGTAAAGAACTGCGCGTTATTTCTTATTCTTTTTTTTATCAAAAAGGAGGAGGATAATGCATACGTTCACGATTTCGCTTATTTACACTTGGTGAGAGAAAATTATCATATCCAGTACAAGAAAAAAGAATCGAACGTTACTTTGATGGGATAATTTTAACGAGAGATATACGGGAATGTTTTTCTACGTATATTTTTGTAATCTGTGATTTTCCAATGTAATTTCCGAGCGTAATTCCGGAAGAATCGGTGGAAGATCGAAGAGTTTTTATATACCGCTGCAATGTACCTACGTAATTTCTATTGTGTAAGATCGGTCAAGAAATTTTCTACGATAGCGGATCGTCGACCAATACGTTTGTACTTTACCATTTCATCAATCATGCAAACCGATATTACAACAAATGTTATTTATATATGTTATATATGTTATTGTATATAAGATGTCTTAGAATCGACGGAAAGTAGATGGAATTATGGTTCCATTTGAGGAGCGCGCTTTCTGCGCTATTATATTATTTTATTTATTTTTATTGTTTATTAAACATAAAATAAGGAGAAAATAAAGCAATAGCGCACTCTCCGAACGCACCACATATATGTTTTTAAAACTTAAAGTTTTAAAATTTTTTACCCATTAGTATATCATAAGATTTATAAGGCATATCTCAGTAGATTCTGATTTATAAGTCATTAGAAATGAGAAGTCTTTCGGGAATCAGACTTCAAAAGTGAAAATAAATAATATAACATATTGTCCGTAATTTAATTTTTGAAACAATTTTATCTTATTGTTAGTAAGATTTTTATTTAATATTTATTATTCACGGTCTATATAATTGCTATAAATATTTGCTATTTTTATTATTTAAAAATTACTTTAAGTTATAGAATATTGTTAAAAATGGCTCATTTCAGATTTTGTGGGATACGACATTATATCTTCATTGATTCTCGGACATCCTGTATAAGCTGATTTATTGTATATACATGCGCGTGACAAGCCATTAATAACTTATTTGTATTTTAATCGAATCAGCGCGAATGAGACGCTCAGTTTTATTAGAAGATATAGTTATTAAATTCTCCAAGTATATATTCTCCAAAAACAAAAACGGAAATCAGTATTTACGAACGCGCTGCGTCCAGTATTTCTAGTCGCCCTTGCTTTTGTAGGGAAAAAATAAAAACGATAATAATAATACAAGAAATAAAGAAATATCTACTCGTTGTCAATTTTAATGTAAAGATATTTTATGCGTTTTATGCGTTACTTTTTGTAATATCATTGCCGTCTCGATATTATTAATCCGTTTTTGTTTCATAATGTTTAAAAGAAATGTCGATGAAATCTTCGCGTAGAAATCTTCCGCGACACAAAAGTTTCCATAATAACGATGTGCAATGTTTCTAAATATTATATTGTAATTAATTTAAATGCTAATAACTGCATCGAAATTTCTGTTGCGAACAGAGTTGAATTATGTTATATCATTCCGTGCATTCTCTGATGACTTTTTTCTCTGTATCTGATAGTTCTTGTTTGAAATGAAGTATAATAAAGTGATTTATCATTCTCTTTACGTTCTTGAATTTATTTTTCGATGCATTTTATGCGTCGGAATGTTTTATATAATAATGTTACTAGTTAAAGTTATTTATATATGTATATTTATTTATTTAAATAATTATATATTTATTCTTAAAGTGATAATCGAATGTTACAATACTCCTGATAAATGGATGAAATTTAATATTAATAATCACGTGGGCGAGCTATTTGTCACAACGACTACATCATCGTTTAACATAAACAACACAAAAAAGTATCTAATCTAATATCACATGATATAAATGAATAAATGCATTAGAGGGTGTGTGCACAGAAAAACTACATTCTAATGCAGGGCAGTGTAAATATGTTTACTATTTAAGAAAGAATGAGATATTTACGAGAAGAACTATTTTAATATGCCAAATGTGATAAACGCAATTCGCAGTTGTCTGAATTCATAAAAGGAATAAGACAGATCTTATTAAGTATTCATGGAATGCACTTTATATGTGTATTACGGTTTTTATATAAATGCAGTAAATCTTTTTTTAGCCTATTTATTCAACTTCAATATCATGGAACAGCGTTTGTATGAATTACTCAAATTTTAACATACACTTCTTTTCTGCAACTTAAAAAATTGTAAACAACAAAAAGCTGACAGAAATATTTTTGAAAATAATAATATCGCTTTGTGTGTAATAATCGAATTATTTAAAAATGCAGTTTATATCTATAATTCCAATCTATAATAAAACGGAAGTTTCTGTAAACAGATACTTTTATCAACACATTCCTGGAAATCTTTGGAAATCTTATTTATGTACATATTTTGATATAGGATCAAAATGTATAATCAGAGAAATGTGTCACCTTGTGTTAATCAGTAAAGGTAAGTCCATCTCGAACACGTCGTTGAGTCTATCTCAGCTTTAATCTTTAACGACACGTTTAATTTAAAAAAAAACTTGCTGTTGCTAGTGATTTATAAGCTACTGAGGAACGTAGCATAAACAAGCCTTCGCCGTAGACCAATAGCAATCTGGTGGGCTCGATATTTAAAGCAGAACTCGATACAGACCGTGATAGTCGAACGTTCGATATTCTTATAGAAGATACTTTTTATACCGTTTTCTTCGAAAATCATGGTAAGTTGAAAAATTGTTACCTGGTATTAGAATTATTTTTACAATTTAATTTAATCATTGAGTGCATGATTGTTTATCTAATATACAATTGATCAATATAATTCGCAAACATAAAATTTTTTTTGTATGATATGCCTCATCGTTATTATTTTTACGTTATTATTATCTTTTACATTATTATTATTTTTACATTAATATGATATGCTGGAATATCTATTATCGTCTAACAAATATTTATTTTTTAATTAATTTATCTAAATAAATTCTTCGCGTTTGCTTTCAGACGAGCTACAGCGATAAAGGACCTCAGGTAAATAGCCTTGCCAAAAGTTGATAGGACAAGTTATTTTTTTATATGTATAGAATAGAATCACACTATTACTATTTAGAATTTTTATATAGGAAAAAGAGAATCACTATTACACTAGAAAAATGTAATGCAATATCTGCATTTATTTCAGCCGGTTGGAGGAAAATTCCTCAGTTTCGATTATATAAAATTCTGGGTTGGAAATGCAAAGCAGGTAAATTTACATATGCAGAACATTTCTTAATACATGGGAGATATCGTAAAAATACATCTAGAAATAAAAAGAAATTATAAATTGTATGCTGTGTATGCAATATGATTCTATTCTTTATCTATTTCCTCTTTGGAATTTTATCAGTTTTAGAGAGTTATGTAAACAAAACTTTGTTAGTTTTATGTCCTAAATTCTTTCTTATAATTCTTCCCATGTATCAAGATATCTTATATAAAACAAAATAAGAAAAAATGTGAACAAAGGTCAGTAATTGAATAAAAAATTTTTTTAACAAATTATATTATTATCAATATATTAACAAAGAGTATAAATTAAAACGGACGTTTTAGACCGGTCCTTTTGCAGTTAACGTAATTTACACATATGGTATATATATATATATATATATATGTGTGTGTGAAAATAAAACACAATTGCCCTTGTAGGCCGCCAGTTTCTACCGATGCAGAATGGGATTCGAACCGTTTGGATATCGTGGTCTGGAAACCGGCAGTAGACGAACAGCCACACACATTGTCAAACAGAACAAAGTGAGTAATTTTGAACATTTGCACGCGCAAATCCATAAGCACAGTAAATTATAAAAATATCTTAATTTTTTAATTAATTACTTATTTAATGATGAAAAGTAGTGTTCGAAATCTTGGATATTATTTTCTAAGATATATAGAACTTTCTAATCATAATTATAGATAGTGTTCATGTTCGAATCCCCGTATGAACCTGATAACGAAGAAATGTCGGATCATCTTTCCCGACACGGAGACGGCGTGCGAGATGTAGCGTTCAGTGTTCAAGATATCGATACCATTGTGAAGGTAAATATTATAAAGGAGATGCTTTTTCTTCGTTTAAAAATATGAATTCTCTGTCAATAGAATTTCCATGTTATAAAATGAAATATTCTTTCCACAAAATAGAAACAATTAAAAGTAGCCGCTTTAACTTTTTTTTCTATTCGAAACTGATAGCAAAGTAATTTTCAAATTATCTTCATTAACATTTTATATGATGTATGTAAAGGTTGCTAAGCAGAAGGGCGCCGAAATAGTAAGAGACATATGGGAGGAAAGCGATGAATATGGCACCGTGAGAATGGCCACTGTGAAAACCGTAAATATAAAAATATTTCTTTATACGATTTGCGATCTTATTGTCTTCTACATGTCAATTAATTCAACGTTATTGTTATCAGTATGGTGATACTCTCCATACATTTGTTGATAGAACGAAGTATAAAGGCTTCTTCTTGCCAGGCTTCGTGAGGGTATCGAAGGATGCTCTTCTCGATCAATTGTGAGTATACAGAAGCGCAATTCCTCATACAACGGTCTAGTTAAGTTAAAACCACTCCGCTTTAAAAAGAAAACTAAAATATATACAATATGTGTATTTTAATAATATCTTACAATATCTATATCTGATGAGAGAAAAGAACGTTTTACTTATTAGAATATAAAGGCTATTCTTATTTTTAAAATTTTAAGATATATCTAGATATATATTAAGGAAAGAAATATGAAAGATACTCGATGGTTAGCTTCGAACTATATCGCTATGCTTCTTTTAGGCCGCAATTACATTTAAATTTCGTAGATCATGTAGTGGGTAACCAGCCTGACAAACAAATGGAACCCGTTGCGAAATGGTATGTAAATTACTACTTCTGAACGTAAACACGTTTATACTAATGACAAGAGTTTATATTAATGAAATGTATATACAGGGTGTTCCATTTTATTATAATTAAAATATTTTCTGAAAATCACGAGAAATTTTAAAGAAAAATATTTCAAAAGGTTTGAAGGGGAACATAAGAGAGTAGCATTGATTTGACCTTGAGCAGCCAAGATCAGATCAAGATTACTTTGAATTTTTTAAATAGAACTCCCCATTTTTCACTGCATATTCTTATACCTTATTTCGACAACTCTTGAAAATACTACAACACAATATTTTTCTATTAAGTACTTTTTTAGTTATAAAACTTGAAAGTTGTAGTACCGTCGGTATTACTATTATCTAATCTAAGGTATCCGATCGATGGCTAAAACTTCTTGAATGTTGTTCAAGATCATGACCTTAGATAATATAAGATCAAAGCCATGGAGGTAGTCCCTCTTATTTTCATTTTTGATAGTAAACAGCAATGTTTGTTATAATTTTCATTAGTAAGAGAGATATTGTAATAGTATTATATATATAATAGTATTATATATGTATATATACATATAAGTATAATATATTAATAGTATATTTATCTATGCGATAGTATATTAATGTAAAGTAGAATAAAATACGGAATAAAATAAAATTCATGCTGCACTCATCGAATTTCATCAAATTTCTAAATTAGAAATTTCCAAATTCCTGAAGATTTCTCTTTTTCTGCCCTTCTCAGGTACGAAGACTGTTTACAATTTCATAGATTCTGGTCAGTGGATGATACGCAGATGCACACGCAATATTCCGCGTTACGATCCATCGTGATGACGAATTGGGAGGAAACAGTGAAGATGCCAATCAATGAACCCGCATCAGGGAAGAAACGTTCTCAGATTCAGGAATACGTCGAGTACTATGGTGGTGCCGGTGTACAGCATATTGCCCTCAATACCAATGACATTATTACAACGGTAAATAATTAAACGTTATAAATCGCATTTATGCACAATGTACATATCAAATGCAAAATACAACTATGCAATACAAAAGCAACTTTAAAAACCAACTTTTTGTCGCATTCTCTTAACATTTTTATTCCGTGATCTTTACTAATTAATAATTAACATATATATTAATTTAATATTTTTAAATATATATAAATTAAAATATTTTATAAAATGTTGTCGCACGCTCGCAATAAATTTCCCCACACATCCATTCTCACGCACATTTTATAGATAACAAATCTGCGTGCCAGAGGTATGGAGTTTCTCGACGTACCTGATAATTACTATGGCATGCTCAGAAACCGCCTAAAAGCCAGTGGCACGAAAATCGTGGAGGACTTGGATATACTACAGGTACTTTTATTGATAATGAATTAAAATTAATTCTGGTACAAACGCGTTTACTGTTATTTCGACTGTTATCGCTTTGCAGAAATTAAAGATACTAATAGACTACGACGAGAATGGATATCTTCTACAAATATTCACGAAAAATATGCAAGATCGGCCAACATTGTTTATAGAAGTCATACAGAGACGCAACCATAATGTAAGTACTAAAGGAAAAGTTTATAGCATCTAATTTTACATCTATAAATTTACAAAAAATTTACGAGTCTAAAAATTCGAAAAATTAATTAATGCTTAAATAATCACAAATTTAATTTACTACTCCATGTTTAGGGTTTCGGCGCCGGCAATTTCCAAGCGTTGTTCGAAGCGATTGAATTGGAACAAGCAAAACGTGGCAATCTGTAGGATATTAATATTATTGATGTATTCGTAAAATTAGAATTATTAGCCGTAATAAAGTAATCCTATGAAAGAGTGAAGGATGAATACTTTTGTACTTAATTGTATTATTTTAATTATATAATGAGATATCACATTAAGAGTGTATTATGTATTATATATAAAATCCGCATCGAGATTTATTCAGCACCATCTAACACTCTGCTACATACCACTATTATTATTGATAATGCATTCACATTGTTATAGAGCTGTACGCTTTATCGCATTTGACGAAAATGTCAAGGTTTTACGTTTTCGTCTGTGGAATAGATAATCAACTTGTCCGATTAATTCCGTATTCTTGTATTTAATGGCCAACATTTTCGTATTACAAAAATACACAGCATTTTAAATGTAAAATATGTTACAATACATTTCAAAGCGTAGTAATGCAAAGATATATGTCGTCAAAAATCAAACTCCTTCGATTAATGAGACATCTATGTGTATATGTTGTGCTAGTACGTATAACTCTAAAAAATGTAAATTCGTTTTTTCAGACAACATATATATATATAAATATGGGTATGTGTGTGTATGCATGAATGTATATATATGTTGTATGGAAAAGTGATGAAATTACTTAAACTGTGTAATATTGGCTGTTTCATTTCGCTCTCTTTTTTTCGTGGCCAAGATATAAGCGCGGAAATATTCTTCATATAAAACTTGTAATATCTATAGAAAGAATAGGGATAGGTAGGATGTGATTGTGACGAGAAGATTGTCGATGAGATTAGGTAGCTCACTTATTAATCGCGATCTCCAGGATGTCTATCGCTCGACAACCTGTCTGTTCACATGCTCATCGCATTTACTGGATCTTCCTCGTTCATGCGCTATCATGAATACTAAGGCGAAAGATATCATGCTGACAATAGTATGAATTACCCATTGGTTTCAGCACAAAACATTGCGAGAAGGCGTGTGGTGGATCCTCGTCTGCCTGTAATTAAATGCAAGTAACATGTACACACATATAATAATATATACTAAATATATGATAAAGCAATGTCAATGTTAACGTTAATTATATTGAAGCATTGTGATTCAATTTTTGATGTTACAAATGCAAAAATATGATTTTTTAAATGTTAATTTACATAGTAGCCTAATTATTATTCCAATTAGTTCAGCAATTTAATCTTATATCGAGAGCTATCTGTTTATAATATGTCAAATTCAATTAGTAATTCATACATTTGTGCAACTTTCACAGAAACCTGATCATTTGTCGCTCATGGTTTGCACATCTGAGACCTCCAAATCAGATATATATTTCATGCATGTTTATACATTTTATAACATGATTATTTTGATACACGCTTTTTAAGCAAAATAGATTAATAAAATTGAAAAAGGGAAATACAAAACAACTAAAAATAAAAATAAGTAAAAAATACCGCAAAAATGTCAAACTGCAACAAATAAAACAAACATCATAAAAAATATTAATAAAATTTAAATGTTATGTTATCACAGTAGGTCTTAAATGTAACACAAACTTTTAGCACAATCTATATAATGGGATGCAGATATTGTATTGAGAAGTTCTATTGCTCTAGAAATTCTGTGCTGAATCAAGATAGAATGAAAACAATATGCAACAAATGCATGATATGAAATATCGGACAAGGAGATTTTTGCGATACCTGATGCCTAAACCGTGTCGTGTAACGCAAGTCTGAAGATATCATGCTGCACATAAAAGCTGGTACCGATCGGCTTCAGGACAAATGTCTGGATGTACGCATGAGGTTGATCCTCGTCAGTCTGTACGATCATCAGTAATCACTAAATACTTTTCGGTAATTGATAAAAACCTTTCATTATAGAACTTGTTTCCCGTCTGTAATTTCTACCTATAGTTTTATTTCCATCTGTATTTCCCATATATTATATAGTTATTTTATTTCTAATAAATACATCACATCCAGTAATTTCTCTTGTTGTACAAATTTGTATATAAAAAAACAAGGTTTATAAACTATTAAAAATTAAAAATTAAATTACTGAACCGATTGGCTTTGTATAAAACATAAATCTCATATATATACTTTAAAATTGTAAAAAATTATAACATATACTTCTTATAGTATAACTTAACACTACCTTTATTATATAATTAATTGTATTTTGTCATACTGGACGCTTTTTACAAAATATTTATTCTTATTAGTTACTTTCCTTACCTGCAACCTTCCTAAAACATTAATAAGAACACCACCATCAAACATTGGTTGCGAATCAATTGCTGTTATTATCCGATTTATTTTTTGAAAGGATAAGCTCTGGAAAAGAAAAGAAAGTTGATATAACATCAGTATTAATATACATATTTTTTAACTAGAATAACAATAATTAATAATAAAAAAATTAAATTAGAAAAATTAAATATACAAGCCAAATATATTTGGTAAAATATAAATACAAAATCTAACACACATGTTTACATACAATTATTATATATATATATCTTGTATCTATATTTAGATCTTATTATTTCTATTTGGCTTCATCTATACTTTGATTTTGAAATTCTCAAAATTGATGGCATTTATAAATCAAATCAACTGGCAAAAAGTTTTATATTTGCAAATGGAATTAGCCAAATATTAAACTCACACAGGAAAGTATGAAAGTCATAAATGTATACTAATATCAAGCCTCCTGCAAAAAAAGCTATGAAGATCATCATTCTCTATGAAGAAAATATTTAAACTGAACTAACAAATTTCTTGAATCCTTGACGCTCAATTCATTAGCAAATAGACTAGATTAGTTGCAAAAAGGTCCTTCTGATGAACTCGAAGGAAGAAAAACACCTCTCTCACCTCAAGAGGAATTGAGTGCATATAGGTAATCGTAAATCAATTTCAGAAACAGTGTCAGAAAACTTTACTCACAGTTAATTTCTCCATGATTTTGATAGCGCCCTGTATCTGCAAGCCCTCGAACGTCATAAAGGATGTTTCCGCCTGGAAAAGGTTATGTCGATCAGTCGTGAGACCGGAGTAGTCGCGAGGGAACCGAGCGATGGGACTCGCAACGGTCCCGGGGAACGGATCGCTCGCGTCTTACATTGTACATGTTTATGAGATTTGGCCTTTGTGCCGGGTCGTCAAACATCGCGTAATACTGCTGGACGAAGCCCTTGCCTATCGCCTCGTACGGCACGTTCATCGCCATGGTGCTGAGGACCGGCAGTTGCGACCGATGCGGCGAGAATCAAGCACGCCGATTAACGAGACTACTCCACCTCCTTGTCTCTGAACCAGTGTTGCCAGATCAGGAGATTTTCCCCTAAATTTAGGGGATTTTTAGTTGCATCAGGGGGAAAAATATTTAGGGGATTTTTTTAGGGTATTTTAAAAATTTCCGGAGAAGTTTTTATATATTATTTTTTTTAATTCTGATTTATATTCCAGTGTGCTTGTCCCGTTTCACGCATGATGTGCATAATGTGTGAAACGGAACGCACCTATATATATATATATATATATATATCTATATATGGTGTATATATATATAATAATAAATACAGTTTAAAAAGGCTTAAGCGGGGAGCACAGACTTTTGCATAACGCATAAACCATATACATAAAGAATTTGATTGGTCCATTGACTCATGCATAAGAAAATGGACCAATGAAATTCCTTATGCACATGCTTTATGCATACGCATAACTTTTGCATAACGCATAAACCATATACATCCGAATGCCACTCAGGTATCTTTCTATCCTTATGTTTGCCAAATGTTAAACAAGGATGACATGACACCCGGGGAGCACTCGGGTGGGAATCTGAACACGCCCAAAAATGAGCAAATCTATTAGGTGACTAATGAAATATAAATATCCTTATAAATTCGCTCATTTTTTAATTTTTATTTTAAAATCGATTTTTGAAATGCTAACTATGGGAGCTATTTTGAAAGTTTAAGGAATTTTAGGGGATTTTAGATGATTTTGGTAGAAGATTTTTAGGGGATTTTTAGGGGAAAATAAAATACATTTAGGGGATTATCATGCGGACCATCTGGCAACACTGCTCATGAACACTCCTCGAACGTTCCGTTTCGACTTCGCTTCAAATCTTAAACGGGGAGCACAGCCTTTTGCATAACGCATAAACCATATACATAAAGAATTTGATTGGTCCATTGACTTATGCATAAGAAAATGGACCAATAAAATTCCTTATGCACATGCTTTATGCGTTAAAGCCCCAACACACACTTTTGCATAACGCATAAAGCATATGCATAAGGAATTTCATTGGCCCATTTTCTTATGCATGAGTCAATGGACTAATCAAATTCTTTATGTATATGGTTTATGCGTTATGCAAAAGTCTGTGCTCCCCGCTTTACAGTTTCTATACGAGCCCGAAGCGGCACCGTGCAACATCCCTCGTGTCGAACACAATCGAACGTACGACAGGAAACGAGCGATCGCGACGTCGCGAGGTCGCGCGATACATCGAATTAAAACGCGGGCCGCCAAGGCCCGCGAAAGCTTCTCGAACATTCGGCGTAATTGCACCATAGTTGCACTCTTCGACACTCTCTCCCTGAGGCGCGTTTAAATTCCCATTCGAGTGGTCCCTATAAGGCTATCGTGTTATCCTCTGTTTAACGTTTGGTGAACAATACAAATAAAATGATAGCTTGGAGGACACTCGGGTAGGAATTTAAAAGTCTTGAACGCGAGATCGAGCGTACGTTCGTCTCGCTTCGATAAAAAGTGCAAATGATTTAACTGTGTATATGACTATAATAACGGTTTTTGTAACTCATTCACTGAACATGTTACTCATTGTCTCAATGTTTTAGTCGGAAATCTTTTTATCGTATTTTTTAGATATCTTTTGGAGATTCAAAAGACGTTTGGTATTTATGGAGAAAACGGCCGACCTCACCGATTTTAATGAAACTAGGCTCATTCGACGCGTTTTTGCACGAAACGAAAGAATCTGGCAGAAAAAAGTGTCGCTCTGCCCTACGAACCGAGATATTAAGCGTTAAAGTTGACGACTATTCAGGTTAGGAAATCTGTCATACCGACTACATGTAGTGCTACGAGTATGCCTTCTTCATGCTGTCTGACCTCGTGCGCATGCGCTTGGTATCGTTTGAGTCCAACAGAATGCACGAAATTTGAAGTCGGGGCAGACCTCTGTCCATCTCCCCCTCCCCCCCCTGCTGAGGGGCGCGCGACTTCTACGATTGTGCTGTCCGGGGCAGACCTCTGTCCCCCTCCCCCTCCCCCCCCCTGCTGAGGGGCGCGCG
>NW_017280250.1:1276876-1291764 GCF_001594065.2 Cyphomyrmex costatus | reverse complement strand
CATACTTCTCGGCAAAAGGAAATCCAATCAACAACTGACTTGTCAGAAAGATCAAGTTCTGTGCACAAAAACTCTTGGCGCGGAGGTCTTAACATAATGAAATAAGCAGTTAATCTGCATATAGTTTCCAAGCTTAATTTTGATTCGGAAAACCATGTATCTACTTTAGCAGATGTCTTAAAATCACACTTCGTTTTTATTCTTTTTTTATGTTTATCTTTTTTGTAATGCACTTTATAACAGCGGAATAAAAGAGTATTTATGTTAATTATTAATTCACTATTGCACTTAGGACATTGTATTTCAGATATTATAATATTGGTTTCTATCAAAAACTTTATTAATCTTTCTCTATCGTAAGTCAGTGCTAAGAATTCGTGCAGCTTCATCTTAATACGATCTTTTAACAATTATAACAAAAGAAAATCTATTTCAGATTTCGTTACATTTTTCACTTACCAATCAGACAACTTAACGCATGCGCACAAAGTCAGAGAGCATGAAGAAGGCATATACTCGTAACACTACATGTAGTCGGTATGACAGATTTCTTAACCTGAATAGTCGTCAACTTTAACGCTTAATATCTCGGTTCGTAGGGCAGAGCGACACTTTTTTCTGCCAGATTCTTTCGTTTCGTGCAAAAACGCGTCGAATGAGCCTAGTTTCATTAAAATCGGTGAGGTCGGCCGTTTTTTCCATAATTACCAGACGTTTTTATATGATGCATCTACATTTTTTTAGATATGCGCATGTTACTGAGGATCTTATATTGACTGAGTTTTGTTTCATGTACGATGATAATCATAATTTTATTCTTGTCCACTGTTAAACGAGGATAAAATGATGCATCATGCATACCATGCATAAAACGACACGCATCTATATTGGCAGTCAGTAATTATAAATGGTTGCAATTGTATGTATAGAATTGGGCCAATCATAGTCGAAGATTTTTTCCATATTCGATTGTAATTGTACAATTGCAGAATGGGCTATGGTAGCTTATTTTACGATTGTTCATACGTATATACGAGTACGAGGTTAAACAATTTTTTGTCTCATGTCTTTTTACTGATGTTTGAAAGAGACTTGTGCTAAAACATTATATTATTTTCTCTTTCTCTCTTTCTTCTTTTATCACAATAAAGATATGTATTTGTTCTATTACTTTATAAAAGTGCAAAACCTGCGAAACGAATGCAGTCAAACACTTCGAGCGCTCGTTCGATTCGGATTTCTTTCGAGTTCGATTCGAGTTTGAATAATTGATACACTTCGGCTATTCGATTCAATATCTCGATCTTGTTAATCAAGTTTTTTGAAAATAACAGAACTGAAAAAGTTATCAATTGTGTGAATTTCATCCTGTTTGTTGATTAAATCGACAAATTTCGTATGAGGGATTAAACTACATGCCGGTGGATGTAGAAGTTTAATAACTGCTACAAGTTAGAAATTAAGTTGTATAACGAAGGAGTAAATTAATATAAAACATGTAAAAAAATAAATTCCGATTTTTACATAAATTAATTCCTTTTAGCATACTATGCGAATATTTTTTATTATTTTATAATTTATTCCGACATACTATAACGTCATATAAAATATTAACTTTGTTTTTCTATTTCCCGATTTTATCTTGCTTTAATGTACAGATTATAGATGCGATCAATCGGCGATATAACTGACGTAAATAACATACTGTATATATCTGTGCTACTATTACATTTTTACGTAGTAGGTATTATATAAATTACATAATTTTTGCTTAAGTCTAATATTTTCCTGGTCGTTACAAGTTATTACGATTGTGCGCAATTTATCGTAATAAAGTATCATACGTTCTCCGGTGACGCTTTATATTACGATAAATCACAAAATCTCGCAGTCACTTTTTTCCGCGGCGCGGCAATAAAGGAAATCGCGCGCCTATCGAGCACATCATACGCAGGATCTCCGCTGAATATTTGCGTATCGTAATCATACGTAAGCACACGAATAAATAAGATAATAGACCTCCCTTCGCCACGCGCGCTCTCCTCGGATTTCATTTGCAGGCGTACGACGATTGAAGATAATGCGACTTAATTTCTGCGATGAGCGCAAAATGCACGCAAGTAACACCCGCGCGGTGCGACACGTTTATCGAGGCGTTTCGACGTGATGATCGCGGCGACTCGTAATACCTACCGATGTAACTAAAGTCATAATTTGCATATCTTCGAAAAGGAAAAATAAAAAATAGCCGTTGGCGTATTCCTCGCCGGCTCATTTCGCACCGAATATGTGCCACATTCAAGAGAAAATACTAAATTTTAATAAATATTTGTTTGAATAGTTCTACGTAAATATTTACTAAACATTCAGTAAATTTATTTGATATAAAAACAAATTAATTAATATAAATTAATTTAATTCAACTATCTTTTATTTATTGAGTAAGTGAATGCTTTCTTTGTACTGCTTTGTACTATTCAAAGAAATATTTAAGATATTTATAGTATTAAGATTTAATAAATTTCCTTTTTATTGTAAAATTTTAGTAAATTTTATGGAATTGGCAAGGCTGTCTATATAGAGACAGAGGCATTCACTTAATTTGCTTTTCTAGTAAATTATCAATCGTTGTATAGCCACACATTATAAGGTAATCTTTATATTTCGTAAAGTAAATTTTATGCTGCAATTCTTTTATTACTATTTCTCATAATCATCTATAAATTATCTCACGTCTCAATAGAATTTATTTTTACACTTTAGTGCTGATAAACTTTATTTTTTACGATAAGAAATACGAGTGTATAAAGTCTTGAAAATTATTCATGCTTAATAATAGTATGATTTATTTTACTGTAAAGTATAATCAACTTGAATGGATTTCCTATAATTGTAATGTACTTTATTTTTCCTTATACCTCCGGTACTTTTTTTATTTCCAAGCAAGTAAAGTTCATCATAAATCCGTCAAAAAAATATCCATTTTCCTTCGTGTGAGAAACTTCCTCCCCTGTTACACGTGTAATCTTTTTGACCTTTTTGTCATTTATGTTGAATAACGTTTTGCGTTCGGTCGAGTTTGAATACCGTAATAGCACAGTCGTGTGTGTAACGTTGATCGTTGCATAATCCTCTCGGTATTGCAACACCATTGTGTCATCCGCCATTAACGTCGAAGGCATTGTTGCATCGCACTGGCCGCTTGTTTTTTGCCTTGAACATTCTTCGGGAGAGCTATAGACGCGCTGGAACTTTATTAGAGTTCCATCGCAATCAGCGAATTGCGAATAGATGAGGATGAGAGCGGCGGCTTTTTAAAAAGAAACGCTGTTTCGAGTAGGTGATTAGCGAGTCGGCATTATTGGCGACAACAGTAGCGCAAATGAGCTCGAAAGACAAAAGTGGCACTTAGATTAAAAATATACAATATACGGAGAAAGATAAAAATAATTATGCAGATAAATATATTTTTCTCTCAGGCTTACGTATCTTTCTTACATTAGTAAAAAAAGTATTCTTATTCTAATTAGTTTAACCGAGCCTAATCTTATATCTTATAATACAATATTACTGTACAAAATATCTAATTTTTAACACAGCGAGGAAGACCGTATTCGAAAAAAGGGGGTTTTACTTAATATTTTTAGAATTTTTGTTTTCAGTTCCAACAAACTGCACACCTACATTCTTCACATATTCTAAAGACGCTCATTAGCATGACTAACATTAAATTGTTTGTCAATTTAATATGTAATATTATGTATTTTAGTTTCATTTTTAGACAGTGTTTCAAAACCAATAATCGTTGTAGTTTGCTTGAATGAACTAAAAATTGCAAAATTCACACTAAAATATTATACACACTAAAAGCAGCTGTGAATTGGCTTCTTCACTTATTTATTGTTAAACATTTCTCGGTTAATTGTTATTTAATATATTGTTTGCAGTTTTTAGTCCACTCTTTAACATATACACACGTCCGGGAAAAAAAATATATAGGTACTGACAAAGTTTAATAAATTTTAATATTGTAATTTACTAAAATTAGAGATCTTAAAATTTCTTTAAATAAGTAAATATATATTTACTTACAATAAATAAATATTTACTCAATAAAAGATTATAATTTAACCAAATTAATATTTTTTTCAAATAAATATATGTCTATCTAGTAAATAGTTACTTAGAACTATTAAAATAAATATTTATTAAAATATAGTGTTTTTTTACAATTTATATTAGTTTTTTCATTTAGAAAGAGAAAAAAAAATAGTTTTAATAAGTTTTAAAAATGTAGCTAGATACAGATCTGAAAATAATTTCGTTGGATTATCAGAGTAATTATAAAGAAGGTTTAAACATTGATGATAATGTTGCAAAAAATTTTAACAGCAACTAGTTCGGACGTCATAGGTACATAATTATTTCGATGGTCAAACAAAATTATTTTCAGATGTGTATCTAGCTATATTTTTAAAACTTATTAAAACTATTTTCTTTTCTCTTTCTGAGTGACAAAACTAATATAAATATTTAAAAAAAAAACACTACATTTTTACTACATTATCTAGTTAAATTTTCAGATACGTAGGCCAAATTTTTCCATTCATATACGCAAATATGCTTCTCTGTAAGACGTCGTGTATTTAAGATAAGTTATTTCGCTCGTTTACAAATCAATTAGTCAACCTTTAGGTCGACAGGTACAATGACGTTACGAGGTTGGTTAAAGAAAGCAACGGATCGTCGCGCGGTAACATTGACCCAATTAAAAGTAATGATAAGAAGTAGAGGATATTCTCCCCCTCCCCCTCCCTCTCTCTCTCTCTCTCTCTTTCTCTCATGTTCAAAAATACGCGCTACATTTGTGTTCTACAATATATCTTACAGGACTGAAACTAGGCTAACGCAAGGTCCTTGCTGACGTTATCACGATACATATGGAGTGTTTCTTAACGATCTTTCGTTACCAAAAGAAGGAAAATGCCGCGGTTATTCGTAAACGCTCGTAAACAGGGGAAATATATGAGCAGTGCGGGCGATTGAAAGAATCGGAGACGAAAGACGTTTTAAAGGTCGAATCGACGGTATTAAAACGACTTAGCGTGCTTTGCACGAGTGTAGCGTTCTAATTATAGCCAAGAGAGAGACCTCTCCGGCGATTCGCGTTGCCATATGGAGCACGTTCCGGGCAGAGCGCAAAGGGTTAAACAACATGCTTCGTCCAGCGTGGCGCTTCCCGTGGCCGATTGGCATTCAACAAGGATCGGCCCGGCCGGTCCACCGGCCATTAATTGCCTATTATATCGTAACGTGGGTGGGCCGCGGAGTGTAGAATCTACTCCCGCCTCCTTCCTCCCGTCCTTCCTTCTGTCCGATGTCCTCGTCGAAATAGTGATGGGAACGACACTCAGGCAAGTTATCAGTACATCATCCGCTCGAACGAGTACGACTAGCAAAAAATGCTTTCTATTCCGAAAGGAGATATCCCGCCTGCCGTTTGAACGGCCCTATCCTACCTATCACTCTAAAAGTGTGTCGTCGGCCTAACGTGGAATCCCCCCGTTCTCCTCCTCACCGTCTTTTTAACCGGAAGCTCGTTTCGGCACGGCTTAAGTTTCGTCGACCGTAAAATTT
Organism: Cyphomyrmex costatus; assembly: GCF_001594065.2. Classification (NCBI taxonomy): domain Eukaryota; kingdom Metazoa; phylum Arthropoda; class Insecta; order Hymenoptera; family Formicidae; genus Cyphomyrmex; species Cyphomyrmex costatus. Next base: position 1,286,127 of record NW_017280250.1, on the reverse strand, counting down.
TTTAAGTATATACGCTCATCATCTCGGCGCACGGACGCCGGCTCGGTCCCATCGCTAGTCGCATAAATATATATACGAATGGAGGAGGCATGGATTTAATGGAATGGTGGAGCGGCCGGCCGTGCCGTTGTCGTCCATCGCGTGTGTATATTGTGTTCCAGCGGCCGTGCTCACGTGACACTCGGATAGATTTGCGTCAATGGTGACCTCCGAGCGTTCGCTCTCCGCGGCCAACGCATACCATGCTCTCTGCCTGCCCTCCTGCCTGCCTGCCCTGCCTGCCTGACTGCTTGCTTGCTGGCTGACTCGCCTGTCCATGCCGCTACGTGCGTACACGCTTACGCGATTGTAAGTGCGCGGCGTGGGACCGACGACGAAACGAGAGAACGGCGAAGCCGGAGTGGGATGGGTGGTCCTTTTTTTCGACTATCGTAATTTTTCTTTCAAGGATCGTATCCTCCAACTAGGGTCTACCATTCCTTTAAGAAGACGCACTATTTTCAAGATAGTAAAATGTCTTTAAATTCTAGCTTTAGAGTGGAATCTTACATAATTTAAAAAAAAAAAAAAATGAAAATTGAGCCAGGCTTGAAAAAGAGATGGGCTCAATTTTCAATATTTAAAAGTGAGATTTTACTCTTCGCGGAGTGTCGAGATGTTTATTCTAAAAATTTTAGACAGCGCATTAATTAAAACTTTATATCTATAAAGTTATATTAATAAGAATTGTCAACAAGAATTATATGTTCTAGAAATTTTTATTTTATTAAATACCTACATTTAATGCATAAAAAATGATATCTCCTCCTTCGGTTTCCGGGATTCTTTTTACGTGTGCAGAAAGAACAATTTTATTAAAATTTCTGAAAATTTAATTAAATACGAGTCTGCAGAGCAAAACGTATTGCTCGCCATGTTTGAAATTTCTACGTTATTATTTTGATTGTCCAACAAAATTATTTTCAAATATGTATCTATCCGAGCGAAATTTTTAGATGCCTTAGCAAAATCGTTCTTTCTTTGCAAATGTGGTAATTCTAATGCGGTTGGAAACTGCGCATTTTCGACCTAGCCGTTGCCATCGGATCCACCATGTGCATCACACCAGCGATCCCAATCTTTTCGAAGTCAACGTGCCGTTCGTCGACCCAAACGCGGCCGTTCAAAAATTTCCACATTTATGTCAATAACTGTCCGTTTACTCGAGCAAGTTGGCGGCTCGTTAGCGCTCATTTGCCACTCGCAATTCGCGCGTTTTCAAGCGTCGAGTTTCGAGATCGCGGATCTCCGAGCTCCGTTTACCGTCCACGGATCCGCTTATCGCCGCTTCGGCCAATTGCGAACACGCGGAACGAAGACGAGAGAGACGAGAATGAATAATGTTGAGAAAAATATAAGGAAAAATAGGAAGCATCGACGTCAATGGATGTAATTACCGACAATGTGGGGAATGTGCTGGCTATTTATTCCGCAAACCATCGCGTAGCGTCGCATGCGCGCGGTATCAAAAGTCACGGTATCAGAAGCGACAAAATTGAAATTGGCATCGCCTTATCCATATGTATATCACGTACCTATAAATAATATCGTAAATAACGCATCGCTGCCCGCATGCCTATAGCTTGCGTATTCTCGATCGAATAGCCGTTATTAATCTTTACAATCTCGAGCATTCGCACGATTGACTATATTAGGGCGACAAAGTAGACGTACATCTGAATAGACCCAAGATTTCGAAACCTGTTTCGATCTAGTGAGCTATATAGAATTACTTTTAAAACATCTTCAATGCAACGATTTACGAGGCTTCATTAAATTGCTAATCGGGCGGGTTAAACGCATTATAAGAATAACGATATAGATGCAATCGGAATCGATATATTGGCGACTTGGGCGATCAGGGAGCATAAAAATATATCATTAATTTAATCCGTAACAGGAACGTATTTTTAAATGTTATTATACGGAAGATGTTTCATTATTGGTCGATCTTTATTTAATATTGTTTATCACTAAGGATCGGTTGTTCCATCTTCTATAAACTATGTGATAATTTATCTTATAAAATAAACAAAAGAGTAAAAAAGTAAGAGTATTAAAGAGTTAGAGAGAGAGAGAGAGAGAGAGAGAGAGCTGAAGTTTGTCAAAAACTGAAGAACAACTTAGCCTTATTTATATAAAAAATTGTAACAATTGTTGGCATAAATCACAAAACGAACGATTTTGCTGAATACTAAAAAATTCAACTAAATACAAATTTGACAATAATTTGTTTAAACCAACGAAATAATGACGTAGAAAAGTAATGAGCAATGCTGCCAAAAATGTTGATATTTCAGCAACAAGCTTGAGTCTACATAATTATCTTAGTAGTTTTATAAAATTATTTTCAGATCCTCATTTAACTAAATTTTTAGATATTTTAGCAAAATCATTCCGTTTGTCTAATTACGTTGTACCACATAAAAAGAACGTAATGCTGAAGCACCTAAAACTTTAGATACATGTAGATGCAGATCTGAAAATAATTTTGTTGTTGGCCAAACAACACAAACAAAAATTGTGATAAACGTTAAAATAATTTTGTAAGAAATTCAAGCATGATGAGCAATGCTACAAAATATTTTGACATTCTAGCAATCAGCTTGAGCATTTTACGCATCATTATTTTGACTTTTTATAGACTTTTTATAGACATTATATAGACTAACAAAATTTACTTTTAAATTTATATACAACGAAATTTTGGTTTATAATAAAATCGTTCTTCCCACGTGAATAGAACAAAACATTGCAAAATAAGACAGTGAAGCATAAAATTATTCCCAGAGTAATGAGAACCTGTATGTTCCAATTACGGGTTACGAGTCTGGTATTTCGACCTAGACCTGCTAAGACCTATCGTCGAAGCGGAAACGCGCCGATACTCGTGAGAGGAAGCATTTTATCGCGCGCAGCACGTCAGTTTTCCGTCACGTTGGGATTAGATAAAACGAGGAGGAAGACGAAAGCAGGAAAAAAGATAAATTCGTTGTGTGCATCGCGATAAAGCGACTATCGAAACGGCAGGAGTTGCCTCTGTGTGCTTTACGGTCGACCGCCGCCCACGTAACTTCCGGCAGTAGATTGCAAATTACGAATATCCTCCTTCGCTTCTCGATATACCGTAATCAGTGAGGACGTAAAGAAAAATCATTGAAAACATATAGGGGCCATTAGGTCAAGCAATACCGAATTGTAATTATTACAGTTAATTATGAAGCGATCAATTATGAAGCAGTCGTCATCTGATGTCGGCCAATGGATATACGTGGTAAGACCAGTTCTGGTCGATCTCTTATTAATTTTCTTTTATAAACATCTTTTTTTCGAAATCAAACGTCAGTCGTGCTGATATATTATCGACTTTCGATCTAAAGCAGGAGAATCTGCGAGCGCTGGATCACTCGTCTCTCGCTTGGCATCTCCACGACAGGATTCATCTTCGGACTCATTTTTTCTTCGCGTGTTGTTATCCAAAATGCTAAAATTCAATTACTCAAGGAGTATACCAAGTCGAGAGAAAGTCAAAATGACTTTACTTACATCATGAAAGTTAAAATAATAATTTTTAGTTATAAAATTTGACTTATATTGATATTAATATACTGAGAAAAAAAATAGTTGACTCAACTAAATTGGCGGTCACCGGCTGTCAAGCAAATATTTTGTTTAGTCGAAATATTAATGTATTTGAGTCAAATACGCAGTAGTACATTGAACACATGACTTATTTATTTCGACAGAACATATCTTTGAATTAACAAATATTTGCTTGACAGCCCGTGACCGCCGCATTTAGTTGAGTCAATTTTTTTTTCTCAGTGTATTGATATTAATATTGACGTCAAAAATCAAAATAAAATCATTTTGATTTTTTCGTTGACTTCTATATGTTAAATCCTCTTTGGTGTGTTTCCTTGGGAAAATAAATCAACGATACGTTTCCGAGAAAAACAAAATTATTAGGATATACGTTTGGAACGTATAGCATCGCGTCGCACGATTCTGAAACCATCTTCATTGTCGTACGCATCTTCTTTTTTAATTTCGCAGAATGTATCGGTGAGACGCCTCCAGCGAAGCGGACATTTCGCAAGACACATTCGCCGGTACAACATGGTGCTTCCAACATTGGACATTGTTATTATCATTGTCGATTGCACGCGTGGGCGTGTACTCGTCCAAGGGCGAGCCTGAAAGCAAAATCGTACTCGATTAACTATATAGAGATCCTCAAGTAAGAGATTGGACACGTTTAGACAACTTTTGATTGGTCCATCATATTTTTCCGAAGATTGAATCAGAGATGAATACATAAAATAGAATAAGGTACGTAAATATCTCACATTCTGAAAAATATGGTGGACCAAACGATGTTCAATCTTTTACTTAATGATCTCTGTAAATTAATGTGGAAAGGGAGTCATCTTGTTAAAGATGACTTATCGCCTTAGATCGAAATATTGGGTATTGTGATTATATATAATTTATTTCTAGATATATGATATATTAATTGACGAAATTAAAGGAAAGCTTTCGGTATATTTTACAATAAGTGAGACTGTTAAAAATATATACATTAAATTTCATGTAAAGTAACCGAAGCAAATTTCACGTCTTTTTTAACAGTGTTGTTCTGTCAATTATAATATTTTATTGAAACATATATTTCTATTTTAATGCATTTGGCAAGAATTTTTATTGTTTATTTTCTCGCTTCATATTTTTATCGCTTATTTTCTACTTCCTCTGAAGGATATGCTATTAGCGTTTCTATAAAAGAATGCTTTACGAAAAATATATTTGCAGCTGTACATCTCTTGATTTTACATATAAATGATTTTTTTAAGCATACATTTACATTTAGCTAAAAATAGTTTCGCGCATTAAACATCACGAATGACGAATATACGTCCCATCGTATTGATCTAGACGCTCTTTCAAGCTCAACGTACTTGAGGCAGGCCTTCGTGCCTTTTTTAAGAACTTGCGTTTTTTTATTTATACATCCTTCTACAATGACAATAGAGTTTCTTGGGAAAGTCTTTTACACAATGCACAGCTATACATTTTATTGTACTAAACATGCAACGTCGTTGTAACACTCATAATGTTATTTCAAAGGGTGATGACTGGCATTCGTAGCAATTTTATTCTATGAATCGTGCGTACGTCGTGCTGTGTATGACACGCTATTGCAAAAATTTTCCCGTGACTGTCTCTTAATCGATTTCCTTAATCAAGGTCGCTCCGTATATTCCATAATCGTCATTTGTTGTCAATAAGTTGATGAGCCGCGGTAAAGACCCATTCATAGTGTCCCACCCAGAAACATACGAGCAACGTCTTAACACTAAATATTTTCAATGTTTTTACTCACTTAAAAGCCAAAGCGAATAAATTGTTATAAAAATAAAAAATAAGCGATGAAAAACCAAACATCTTATCAATACAAAAATTATAACTATTGAAAAGTTAAAAAGAATTGCAGAATATTTTATCTTTTGTTCAAGAAATGTAGTATTAATTTTAAAAATAGAAACAATCATAATAATAACTTCTGGGTACTTCTAATGTTCGCGTAACCAAGTTGCCGCAATAAATATATTTTTAATGACAACGTTACGCTACGAACTCTTTTGAGCAACCGCTGTCGTTGAGCGTGGTTTACAATCGTAATAAACGAATTTTGCGTATCGAGTGACGTCAATGGTCTTGTGTATATAAACACTGATAAATAGATATTCGTAGATAGAGACATAAATAAATAAGCGTTTCTATTCAATTTAGAGCAAGCCTTCTAAAAATATAAACTATAGCTAGTTACGTGATAAACAAACATAAAAAAACGCGATAGTAAAATAATACGGAGATATAAATAATAAAGAATGTATCTGATTAATAGGAACAAAATATGCATATAAAAAAGAACAGGACGTACGAAATCACCGTGATACCTTGTATCAACAATAAGATCTGAAATTATATTCTTGATGAGAAACTTTTCGTTGATGTTTCATGTCCTGAAACTGCTTGTTGCCGACAGTTTTTTAGAACGGTATTCATATAATCGATTCTTATATTCAGGACCGTCTTAAGTTCAGTCTATAGAGTATCACGAACCAATCAGAGGGCTGCATTAACGTCTTAAGAAAGACATTATTTAAGACGGTCTTGAAATGAGAACCAACTATATGAATACCAGTCTTAATGTTTCTGTTGCTAGCAACAAAAGGTTGCTGCTTATTAAGTATTTTTAATAGTAAATATAAAAGAAAAGAGTGAGAAATACGCGTCAACGTGTAGAAAAGTAGAAATCCTTTAATATGGATATTTTCAATTGTTAGTAATCCAGAATAACTGCTAGATATAACTTATAATTATGTAGTTATATGTTCCCTACTAAAGCAACAATGAGAACCTTTTTGTTAATGTTCCACGTTTTCTTGAAAATGTTGGCGGTTGTTGAAAAATTTCTTGATGTTTTTAGGTTTTCTGGTTCCATTAATGTAAGATTAACTTTAATCTCGGTTCAATTACTTTTTATCTTCATCTAATTCTAAGAAGTAGAAAAAGATAAACAGTAACTTTTAAACCGAGATTAAAGTTTATCTTACCGTAATAATGGTAACAGGTTAAATATATTTTTGTTGTTAGCGTCAAAATTTGCTATTTGTTGCGTGTTTCTAATCAAAAGAAGCCTGAAATTGGAAAATATTCAGCGAGCGATAATAAATTTCTCATTGCTGCAATGGCGATTTAAACGTTTTAAGCTAATTGTAAGCGTATAGCTTAGTGCTCGTCAAGAGAAACACGTACCGAGTGGATATACCTCCGACCGACGAATTTGAAGTTTTCGTTCACGCCGCGTCACGTTTCAACAGCATTCCTCTCGAGGAACGTGAGAATGTGGATATCAATCGAAGACACACCGTCTGCATGTTCTCGTACTCATATTTTCACGGTCATCACCCCTGTTTGCCTTGCCGCTCGAAAATAAAAGCGAGTCGATCGTCACGTTTCTGTGACGCCAGGAATAAGAATTAGTCCCTTTTTTTCTCTCAGTAAATAGACGTCATCGACGGAGAAACTCCATATGAGACTAAAACAGTTTCTGGTTCTCCAAAAACTTGCGTAAAGGCGGCCATAAAGACAGTCGTACTGCGGGCGTCGACTTTCTCCCTGATAATGCGATTTACGTCAGCAAGCGGCACCGATGACCGGGAATCGCTCGAAGAGATAGTGGCTAATCGATTCGGGGTGACTTTGACTAAACTCCGATTAATTAACCGAGTAATACCTGTACTATTTTAGACATGTGGATAGAATTATCAGTTTTTGGATGTTTTTGTCACATGAAAACAAAAATTAGATTAAGATCGAGTTAGAAATCACACTGAGGAAAATGGTCTGGTTATATCGACAAGAAGTACAAAACGAGTTCCGATCATATGAATCAGAATTCTGATTATTGTAAGACGTAATTGAATTTCTGATTATCTTGACTGGAATATTTAATAGATTTAGCTATAAGTGTCTGATGTATCTTTCTGATAGAATCTACGAGAATTCCAGTTAATATGCAGTGAAACTCTTTTTCCAGTGCGTAGTTGGAAGTTTTAATGGCAATTTTGTTGAATTAACTGTCGATTGATCAATCGAGGCTCTTTTATTGTTAATCAAAGTCATTTTTACCTTTCCGGAGTTGAGGTTTGTAACATTATACTCACGTTGAGTTTGTGGAGCTCATTTAATTTATGTTGATTAAAAGACAGTAATTAATTTCAAGTAATCAAAGTATCAAAATTCGTATAAAAAAGTGTGTGTGTTTGTAAATATTGAGTTTAATTCAATAACAATTTAAATTTACAGATGTCACGTAAAGAATATAATTGAATAAGATAATTACACAGATTTACCGTCAACTCCGAAGATGAGTTAATAGCTGCATTCGATAGAAAAAGCAGTTTTGCAAGTATTATAAAATTCTTTAATATGATTGGTTTATAAACCACAGTTGCATAGCTGCTTTTTCTACTGTCACGATCAGACTAGAGATTGAGATTGGATTGAAATTTAACCAATCAGAAGAGAGAAAACACAATTTATAGTGAACTTTGCTTTGATTAGTTGATTTCCAATTCAATTTTAATCTCAATCTCTGGTCTGATCGCAACAATTAATAATGATCATTGGAAGATCTCGACGGACCGCAACGGGCGATCGTAGGCACGCATTCGTATACGATAGTATTCGTGCGATAGATCTAACAAACGAATTCGGAGGCCGCTCGAACAGGAACGGCGATTCTCTTGAAAAAATGTGGGACGGCGACCCCGAAATCATTCCGTTTCACGTTTCACCGTGACGCGTCTTCGCGCACCGCGACGGATCCGGAGAACCGAAGCAGGCTCCCTCGTTAGGATCTATGATCCTGATTCGCGTCACAGACCGCATCCGGAAGTGAATCAGCCGTGCGCGATTCCTCCGGATTCCGAAAAGCCTCGGTTTCGACGAAGACGTTCTTCGTCGGAAAGATGAAAACGAGCTTACGTCAAGTACGAAAAATGTTGAAGTCGTCGCGGTATTGTTAGCGAAGCGTCCCGTTCTTCATGCCATTTGTGAGTCACCCGTTGTAAGCACAATGTACACAAAAACGCGAGTAGCGAACAGGATGAAGTCGTGGGAAAGTGACTGGAATCGAGGATCCTTTTCTCATTCTTAGAACTATAGGAAAAGAGATAAAAAAAATTAATTATTAAAATTAAATCGAAAGGTGGGTATCCACCAACTGCGCAAAACATTTGCGAATGTTTGCAAGCATTTTCAATCTGAATAAATTCGGCGAAGCCTTCAAACACAATTAAAAGAGAAAACACTACATATAAAATATCTACAAATACTCGCAAACATTTGCAAATGTTTGTAAGAAAACGCTTGTTTGGTGGATATTCACCTGAAGAATATAAGAACAAACTCTTATCTTTATTCTTAGAAATAAGAATAAGGATAAAAAATAAATTAAAACTTTTTTTAATAGCAATTTATTGGTGACACATTAGTGTCATCAATAATTTGGAGATTTAAATGTTGGATATATTAATTCAATGGACCAAAATATCAATGTCAATAAAAGTTGTGCTACCAGAATTGACAGAAATGAGAGGATATTCCCGCGTTCATTGTGCGGACATAAAAAGAAGATAAAA
>NW_017280250.1:1185331-1276483 GCF_001594065.2 Cyphomyrmex costatus | reverse complement strand
AAAAAAAAAAAAAAAAAAAAAAACGTGCGAGCACACTTTCTCAAAGCGTGAGGACAACGACGGCTCACAGCTGGGCGTTGCGAAAAAGGGGATCCGGCTTTATTTATTTACCATATTTCGCAGCCTCTTCCTAGCCGCACTTCGCCTGCGTTCCATGCGATCGACAGTCCCGGGGGATGGCGGGGAGGGCGAGGGGGAAAGAGAGGGATAACCGTACCGATAAAACTACATTCGCGCTCTCTGGTCGCTTCAGTCAGTGTAGCTTACGGTGTATACGAACGTATCGCGCAGTGACGTCGCGAGGCGCATCGGAGCAAGGCGGAGCGGAGTGGAGGGGAAGACCCGTGTCTCCGTCTCGCCGCGCGACACAGCGATTCGTGTTGCACGCAGTGCCGGTGACGTCGATGCACGCGCGCGCACAGTATAGGAGCCGAAGAAAGAGAACGAGATTAGAGCGCGCGAAAGTGGGAGAGAAGGATGAATGATACGGGGAGGGGAAAGAACGACACGACGGGAAGTGTAACGCGCGCGGCGGGTACATAGAAGGATAGATAGACGGAGCCGCGAGCGAGTTGGAGAGAGAACGCGCGAACAGCGTTCAACGGAAGCGTGAGGTGGAGAGAGAGAGAGAGAGAGAGAGCGAAGGACCGTTGTAGCCCCGAGTTCGGCCGGCTCGGCCAATCCGCTTGGCGCGACTCGCGCCTACCGGGTCCGTAGGGATCGTAGGGTTCTCTCAGAAACCGCTCGGCGTTGCTCGCGGTGTTGTCCCGCGCACGTCATTCGTCGATTCGCCTCGACGGCCGGCGGCCGTGCTCGTTCGACCGTCAACCCCCCGATGGAGGTTAGGAACGCCGACGTTCGTTCGCGCCTGGTGAACACTCCCCGGTGAACGATCCCAAAAGTGGGCGCGCGCGCATCCGTTCGCGAGAGAAGGAACAAACGCCGACTTCACGCTGTCTGTCCTGTGAAACGGTACTCGTGCGGCACGCGTGTCTACCCGCGTACTCCAAAACGGATAAATAATGTCGAGCAGTGTGTGTCACCCGGCCCTGCCAGCACGAATGGAAGCGTTCACCACGAGGCTCTGCCTGCGTGCCGTTGATCAGTATGAGCGGCTTCTGCAAACCCACTTCAACAAGGTACGCGAGAGTCATTCCTTGTGCCCTTTTTTCTCTCTCTCTCTCTCTCTCTCTCTCTCTCTCTCTCTCTCTCTCTCTCCGCCTCCACTTTTTCGCGCGAGTGCTCTCCTCCCGTTTAACGGAGGATCAGCGCGTGAATTACTGGCGAGACGGAATTTCGAGTATGCGATTAATACGCGTGAACGGCGTGCGCGCACGCAGCTGTGTCTACTACGTGCTCTAGATTGGCGTAATAGACGATAACCGTAGCCTGGCCACGCGTCGTTTACAAAACACGCCCGGGCGTATTAAATTCGTGATCGGCCTGGCGCGAAGAACCGCTGCGCCGGGAAATTACACCGCCGCGCGATCGATCGAATAATTACGCGGGTTTGCAACGGAAGATCATTGACCTGTTGTACATGCACCTCACTTACTACCGGGCCTTACCTATGTACACGATTTCATCTCGCTCGACGAGCGACCGTGTATCATACAGGGTGTCTTGAATGAAGATTGCACGTCGCGATAGCGCGCGCCGTTTGATATCGTAATGAAGACGATTGAGGCCAGGAAGGCTTGGAGGTCGATTGTATTTTGAAATAAGGTAAAAGTTACAAAAATTCATTATTTATAATAAATTTCTATTGGCTTCTTTGTATTTATTTAATTGATTTATTCAAACAGTCCTGTTTTTAATCTTAATATTCATTATTTGTATTTTCATTACAATCAACATTTGGTGAATTTGCTCCCTTTTGTAATTTTTATCTCGTTTTAAGATACGCAATTATTCCACCAATGAACTTAAATCTCGGATCAATTTACTTTTTATCTAATTCTAAGAAATTGTAAAAATTAGGAGAAGATAAGCAATAAGTTAAACCGAGATTAAAGTTAATTTTACATAAGTGAAACCGCAGCTTATGAGATCTTTTCTGAACTCTTGCACGGTTTATCTTTTCCCTTTTTTCCTCCCAATATAGAGAGAAAAGAAGAAAAACTGAACGCTGTAAGAAATTCAACTAAAAAGAACAATCTTATTCTTAAAAAAATATCGTATACAAAAGTATAAGGGAAATCTATATACACTGGAAAAAAATGATGTATCAACAGCGTTATTTTAGTTGAAAATATTTTTGTTAATTTAATAACACCGCATTAATGAAACAAATAAGTCATGCTCTTGTTTTACTAAAATTTTATTTGTTTTATTAATATTATTGTTAAATCAACAGGATTATTTTCAATTAAAATAATGATGTTAAAACATACTTTTCTTATAGTGTACACAACAACGTATATTATAGTACTTGCGGATGTATTTTTATATGTTATATCTTTTGAGAATATGACCTACTTCGATGCAAGTGACCGAATTCGCTATTATTTCGTCGGTTAAAGAACAACAACACCAAAGTGCTGTAATTTATATTCTGTTCCACAAATACGTATTTTCCTAGAACACAGTAGTTCATCGAAAATGCAATAAAGTAAGATAAAAGAAAGGAATGCGTTTTTTCCTCTCCCCAAGAAAGACCCGTCCCCAGAAATTGTGGAAAAAAGGGGCTGTAAATCAAATGAGATGAAAGAAATCATCTGCAATCCAAAATGTAATGTTGTGTCTTTGAAAATACATTTTTTTGATTCGTGTCTCTCGACATCTCTTCTGAAGATCACTAATTTTCCAAAATTTATCAATCTGCATACTTTCCTAAAAAAATTCTTTAATAGGTGAGGAATTTTTTTATATAATAAATCAAAATATAAAAATATACAATAATATATAATAAACCGGTAATAAGAGTAGGAACATAATGACATATAATAAGCCATTAAAAGGTCATCTTTATTACCATCATAGAACTTCGCAATCTTGTCGTTTTATTAATGTTTTTATTCATCCAATGTGACGAATAAAATATTTCTCCTAATAATAAAATATATATTTATAATAAAATATTTATTAAATATCCGGAATTTAATTGAATTGTTGATAAACATTATTGCGCATAAAATTTCTTTTTTTTTTTTAAGACCAAAAAGAGAAAGAAGCATTCGGTACAATTGGCGCAACGGGAGGTCGTGCGAGCAATGACGTACTACACCTTCTATCGAAGCTTTCCAACTTTCTTCACCTCGCCTCACTTCCTCGGATCTTCCTCTGCTAATCCCCGTCCCCAGATAGATTTCGCCTCGTCTCGCGCGATATCGCGAAAGGCGGATATCGGCGATTAATCACGTTGGAGCCTTGATACGGGAATACGCGTGAAAAATAATGATAGATTTTCCTATTAATGACGCACGCGCGCATTGTCAACCAGCATAGTCATCGCTGATGATATGTGGCGGCATTAATACACGTCCACGTGCCGTAGTCTCGCTATTCGCCGGAGAAAACAAGAAAACGGAAGGTGGAGTTTATAGTTTACGAATGTTTCCTGACACGCGAGCTTTGTTGTAAAAGTTCTTCGATCGACGGACTAAATTAACACGGAGAACAGAGATCGAGAAAGAACCGAACGATTTCTCCGACGAGATGTCTACCGACGGAACGCATCGTGCCACGACCTCAGCCTGGCAGGTTGAAAGGGTTAAGCGTGCAACCTAGTTTGAACGAGAAATCGTTTGGCGATGCCTAAGCCCAAGTCATACTGTATCTATATGATTGGTCATTTTTTACGGCTCAAGTTTAGGTTCACAATCTTGCTTTAAAACTGATATTCATAAGCAATTCTTGTATTTGAGACTATCTTAATAAATACGGCCTCACGCTATCACGAATCAATCGAAGGCCGGTATTCATAGTCTGTTTTTATTTTAAGACCGTTCTAAGTAATGTCTTAAAGTGTTAATGTGTGTTCTCTGATTAGTTCATGACATCTCAAGACTCTACTTGACAATCTTAAATATAAGGATCGACTATGAATACCGGCCAAGAGGGCCGCAGTGGCATCTTAAGACTTAATTATCTAAGACTTAAAATAAGAACGGAGTATGAATGCCGGCCAAAGAGGTCATAAGCTGTAAGAAATTGACCAAACATAGTAGATAATTTTTCTCATATTCGACTGTGATTGGTCAATTTTTTATAAATGAAACTTTGGCTTATATCTTATAATCTCATTAGACTCTTAAACCATCTTTTGGACTTCATATCGTAGAAAATCTCAAGAATCATCTCCAATGGAAATAATATTGTTCAGTAAGCCATGAACTATAAGAAACTGACCAATCATAGTCAATTATTTTTCTCAAATTCGACTATAATTATTGATTTCTTATTATACAATTTAAGGCTAAGTTTTATATTTTAAAATCTCATTGTAGACGTCGCTTAAGCGTAGTTGTAAGTTGTAAGAATTGATCAACTACAATCGAATAGTGCTATATTCAATTATAATTGATCAATTCTTACAATTGTAACTATACTTATGTAATTGTAAATTAGGCTTTAAATTCCTATTTTTATATGTAAGTTGTATGGGTATGCATTGGAGATTGAGGGTTGCGAATTCGAAATTAGAATTCAGCCAGTCCGATTGAAATTAAAATTATCTGGCCGAATTTTAATTTCCAATTTGCAATCATTAATCTCACATGCATAGTGTGACACGGGCTTTACGATTTCGCGGAGCGATATGCGGCTGCGACAGATCGCTCGAGGCGCGCGGTGACACAGTTTTAAGTGCGGATACACTTGTTACCGAGTCGCGCGCGGAGCAGCCACGAGTTAAGTTGTATATTTCGTCGTTGGTTATAATATTGCCGTGGTAATTTAATAACGGGATTTGCGGGCACTCTCTTAACAGCGCAGGTAACACGCGGGCGAATTCCGACGGCGGATTGTCGCGGCGCGACGCGGCGTCGTGGAGGCAGAGTGCGGCGGACGCCGAACAGTGTATTTCATTAAAGCGTCGCGTTACTCGCGGCACCATTTACTCGACTCTATATTCGTCATAAAAGCCATTAGCGGCAGAATGACCGGGATGAATTAAGCTGAATGCGTGTCCGGCCGAACTTAACGGAGACTACTTAACACACGGCGTCGTTACGCACAATTAACATTCATTTACGCTTGTTTTTCTTTCTAAAACGAAGGCATAGCTAGCCGCACCCGCCGTATTTTTCCAGAAACGTATTTCTTGGCCAATTTTCTTTTTCCGCTGCTATAATATCCTACGTAATGTAAATTTTTCCATTACGAGGAACCTAGCGAGCATTTTCGCGGCGCGAACACATCGCAGCAGCGATTTAAGCGGGATCTACAATAAGATTTTGTATAATAAAACATTTTATACGTATTAAAATATGAAACTTGAGCTTTAAGCATTAAGAAATTAACCGATCATAATCAAATGTGAACAGAATAATCGACTGTGATTTGTCAATTTCTTGCGGTTTAAGGCTGAAAGCTTAAGCTTTACTTCTTAAAAGCTCGTTGTAGACGTCGAGTCTTTATCGTCGAGTCACTAAACAATCTTTAGTTGTTTGCGATGTTTTACTTTACGGTAATCTATGATGTGCATGATACGATAAGATTATACATTTTAGTTGTAAATACAGGAAGAAATCATACAAACAGTTAAAATGTAGTGTTTTGTACGGTGTACAAAATGCTATTTTAACTGTACTTTTCATTTGGTTCTATCACAGCAAAATAATCGATAAGATTATACTGATAAAAAATTTCTTTGTTTACTTAAATTGTAACTCTGCACTCCAGTTGATACCAACAAAAATAATATCAATATTATAATTCGCACTTAATAATGTAAATGTAACATGACACATGGTCCACATCCTGACCGAAGCAACATTTTTCGCAATAAATTATTCGCAGATTAAAAATTTTTATTAATATCCAATTGTTAATATTCTCATAAAAATGCTTATTAGTATCAAAAATTATTAAATTGTTTGTCAATTTAGTAAATGACATTACTACTCTGGTTTTGCTCATATGATTGCGCTTCGAGACTAGAAAAGATTTCAACACGCAGTCAGAATCAGATAAATATAAATTCACATAGAAATATTTAAACACTATTTTGACCGATTTTTCTCATTTAATTAGATAACACATGGTTTATTACGCAACAGTTACTTGTCGAGAGTGCGAAATTATAACATTGATTGTTATGTTACTTTTAGTTGGTAGCAACTGGGGCGTTATATGAGATGTAAAGAGAAATCGACAAGAGAATCGGAATTAGAAAATATAAGAAATCAGAATAGAAAGACTAGGTTGATTCGAGCCTAATGAAATCATTGGTGCGTATTTTATATTCTAGTATATGCTTGTTATTAACGAGAGAAATTAGTGTTGCGAAAACACTTCAGTCAGGGCAATATACACATATTTTAAAAGTGAACATCATTGTTATTTCCCGATTGACGCAATATGATTCGTAGACTCTACCGATGCATTGAGAGAAAAAATTGCAATTACCATAATTTGTAGTTATTATTTTTTGAGACGATTATATATTTATAATTGTTTTAATCATGCAAACATAATCAACTGTGCTGTTAATAATAGTCACACATACTGCTTGAAAATTTGTAATCTTTTTACAACATTTTTCAATTATTATATTATCATATATAAATAGTAAGTGAATTTAAGAAAACAATTGCATTTATTGCGATTGCATTTACTGCGAATAAAAATGTTTATTTTATTTAAAAATAGAAAGAATATACAGAGAGAGGACTCTTAATATTTAAAAAACAAAGATATAAAAAGGTAATTAAGAGTCTAAAACATAAATGTGGACTTAGGACACCTGCAAACATAAATGTGATCTAATAAATCATTTAATATAACATAACAAAATCAAATAAAATAAAATGAAATAAATTACAACAACAATACAAGCAAATTAAAATTAAAAAAAGAAGAATTGAAAGTTAAAAACATTATGTTTTCGGCTCCATGTTTGAGCCCTCCTCAGATGTACAAAATATTAATAACGCAGAAAAGTTAACAAAGTTATATCGAATATGAAGTTGTAAACTGTCATGTTCAAAGAAAATTGAGTATTTTTTCAGAGGGAACAAAAAAACTCGTCAAGCGATTGGATGATCGTTTGCGAAATATCCTTGTGGTTCTAATAAGGACACAAAATTTCATTTCTAAAAAACTATATTGAGACAAGCAATTTTTTCTCTGATAAACCCTTGAGTGCAGAAAATCGAAAAAATCCATGTCGGTAAATCAGTCATCTAACAATAAAGTCATGGTTCACAGTACCATATGTACCGATCCTTACAGAAAAATTCAAACAGTTTAATAGAAACAATATCAAGGTGGCATATTTTAGTTCTAACAAATTAAGAAAATATATCAAGGTACATAAAGATCCATTAGATTCTCTGTCTAAGTCTGATGTAGTCTATAAAATAAATTGCAATGATTGTGATTCGTCTTATGTGGGACAAACAGGATGAAAATTAAAAACACGAATTGCAGAACACCGCAACCACATTCGATGGAATACGAGCTCCAGATCGGTGATAACAGATCACAGATTGCAACAATTTCGATTGGAACAATATACAAATTTTAGATGAAGAACCGTGTTATAGCAAACGTATTGTCTCAGAGATGCTCAATATTAAAAAACAGAATAACAGTCTTGACCTACAGACAGACACAGAGGGTTTTTATAAATCATATATTTTATTATAAACAATATTTGACTTTGCATTACCAACATCTTACGCATTTCTGTTTCGTACGTCGAGATAGTCTGACGGTCATAAAAAATTTTTTTATATTTTGGACGATTTGCATTTATATTGCGAAAACAATTTTCTTTACCGCCACCGACTTTATTGTTAGATGACTGATTTATCGACATGGATTTTTCCGATTTTCTGCACTCAAGGGTGAGTTTTTATCAGAGAAAAAATTGCTTGTCTCAATATAGTTTTTTAGAAACGAAATTTTGTGTCCTTATTAGAACCACAAGGATATTTCGCAAACGGTCATCCAATCGCTTGACGAGCTCTTTTGTTTCCTCTGAGAAAATACTCAACTTTCTTTGACCTTCTACAACTTCATATTCGATATAATTTTGTTAATTTTTCTGCATTATTAATATTTTGTACATCTGAGGAAGGCTCAAACATGGAGCCAAAACGTAATGTTTTTAACTTTCAATTCTTTTTTTAATTTTAATTTGCTTGTATTGTTGTTGTAATTTATTTTATTTTATTTTATTTTATTTTGTTATGTTATATTAAATGATTTATTAGATCACATTTATGTTTTAGACTCTTAATTACCTTTTTATTTCTTTGTTTTTCTTTTATCATGTTTTATTTATCATGTATATATTTTGATATTTTATTATATTTAACTTTAAATTACTGTAAATCATGATTTATACTGTAATTTTTTCATGTTTGAGAAAACTATATTTGTGACTATATAATTGTATGGTAAAATAATCAGAAACTTTATTTTATGGTTACTTATTACTAACATTATAGTAGTAATAACCATAAAAATTGTTGAAGTTACCATAAAAAATGATTTAAATGACCATCTATAATAATTATAGTTGTTTAAATCATTTTATGCGGTAATAGTAATTATAATTATAGTCATTTTTGGTTGCCAACTATATATATATTGGTTGATAGAGAACTATACACATATAGTTATTAATATTATATAATCATAATTATAGTAATATATAATGATATAAGTTATAAATATACCAAACAGTTTTTCTCTCAGTGTGTTACATAATATACAAGAAGTTAATAATTCCATGTTAACAAAACAGAACAGGTGTTACTTGATAAGTTAATTACCGATTAAGTCAATCGGAGATTCGTCGAAGTTATAATACCCTAAGGCCGCGAACGTCGTGCCGAGCATTAATGAGTTGAACTATTAGAATTAATTCGTCCCGTGGAGAAAATGTCAAATTCACGGGTGGTCTAAATTTAAAGCGAGTGCACAAACAGTCGGTGCACATCCGCAACGCTTCGTATCTATTAAAGATTACTGAGCCTCGACATTTCGATCGTTTCTCTCTCTCTCTCTTCCCCCCGTCCCCAACCCCCGCCCGGGGCGATCGCGCACCGCGAACACGCTGGAATTGGCCCTGCGGCGACAAGTGGCACGATGCAGCTCGAATAAAAGTCATTGACGTCAATAGGTAGCGTGAGACGCGATCCGTATTTGTGGAACGATTGCGCTCCGAGTTCTGGTTTTTTCCTCCCCCTCTCCCCTCCCTCCCCTCTGCGTCCTCCTCCCGTGAGGTACGTACGGGTGATTTTTTTTATCCGTCTTCTTCTTTTTTTTTTTTTATCAACATTGTAATAAAACAAGTCGCCACTTATGAGTCTGTTTATGTCTTAGCAATTATACGTTTTCGCGATTTATCAAACGTTATTAATAAGTAATCGATTCGCCGTCATTTGCAATCATAGACATGAGTCGCAAGCTGATAACGCGGGTCGATAATCGAGGCCAAAATCACGGTCGAGTTATGTGTGCGCAAACCTTGCCGCGGAAATTAAAATGAACGGTGTATCACGGTATCGAATATTCACGTTGAAATGCACAGGGTAACGCGACTTAAGGCGAATAATAATAAACAGCCTTCGCGCGCGCGACCGGCGACTTCAGAGTAAGGGCGGAAGTACAGAGTCTTGCATAACGTATAATACATAAAAAAAAATAAACCAATCAAAGTTCTGAATTTCCTTCCTTTCTATGGAATAAAATACTCTAATTGTTTTATTAATATTCTTATGCCTTATACGTTATGTGTTATGTAATAATCCATGCTCCTATCCTAACGAGATAACTCGGATCATCTTGTCGAATAGTTATTGAATACCGTTTCAATGGCGAAACCGATCCGATTGGATGCGATCTCGTCGTATCGATTCCTCCGGTTCTGGGCGACTGAAATTTCGAGGCGGCATAGTCTATAGCGTAACGCACTGTCCCGGTCGGATTAAATTCTTAGTAGGCCTCTCTGGTTGCAGCCCTCGAGCAAGGAGCAAACACGATTGAGCAGTCATGATTCGATGGGCAACAAGGATCACCGTCGACAGAAGGATGGGTCCAATAGCGGCGGAAGCAGCAGCAGCAGTAGCAGCAGCAGCACCTACAGTGCCTTCCGTCAATGGCGACGGAGCACCTCGTTGGGTTCTCATAGCAGTCGGTCCAGCAGTGCTGGTTCCAGATCATCTAGCTCGCTCACCAAATTACCAAACGATCCGGCCACCATGCGAAAGTTGGAACAGTTCCCCATGGTTCTGTCCGACACGACGATGCCGGACGAGGATCTCTCTTTGAAATTCCTCGCCCTGGTACGTGTATTCATATTTATACTCTCTAAATTCTTTGAAGTGGAATCTCACTCTAAAGAGTGAAAATTGAGCTAGTCTTGAAAAAGAGTGGCTCAATCTTCAACTTTTAGTATGAGATTTCAACTCTTTAGAGTGACAATTTAATAAAATTTAATAAAAGTTTTGAGTATGTAGCTAGTCTTTCAATCGCGCATGTTTTTCGGAAAACGATTCAACTGATTGCGTCATCTGACCATGTTGTAGAATGCTCTAGATCTGACGGCGCCAGCCAGCGACGTGCTATTGAAGAACCGACTCAAGTCCTGGTTTCAATTATCGGGCCACCCGGACGGCTTTGCACCTGCCGGACCTGGCACTGTTTGGAAAAGACGGACGGGCGGCGTTGAAAACACGGAACGCATCGTTTACGAGACCTTGAGCAAGGAGGAAGCGTTGCGGGATTGCATTCCAAGGTTTACTTAAAAATCTTTTTGTTTTTTATGTAAGAAGTAATAAAATGGACACCGCGAGACTCAACAACGATGGTTGTTCTTTGCAGATATTATCGGGAAGTTGAATACAAGGGCGACACGTTTATCGAGCTGCAGGATCTACTCTTCGGATTTAACGATCCGCATGTAATGGACATTAAAATGGGCACGCGGACCTTCCTCGAATCCGAGGTGTCCAAGACGACTGCTAGACCGGACCTCTATCAGAAGATGATTTCTGTCGATCCGAACGCGCCGACTCAGCTAGAGCACGAGCAACATGCCGTGACCAAATTACGGTACATGCAGTTCCGCGAGGAACAGAGCTCAACCTGCAGCCACGGTTTTCGTATCGAAGCGATGAAACTACCGGGTGCGCCACCGATCACCGATCTCAAGAAGATCAAGTCACATTCGGATGTGCTCGACATCATTAAACAATTCCTCGGCAAACACGAGGACACTCGTCAAAAGCTTCTGACGCGTCTCAGGAACCTGCGAACCAAAATTGAGCAGTCAGAGTATTTTGAAACTCACGAGGTACGATACGTCAGTTTTTGAACAGTTTTTGAACTCTTGCGATTGTTGTAAAATTTATTTTGTACATTTATTTATTTGAATGTATTATTTTATTTTTCAGGTAATCGGCAGCAGTATTTTCATGATCCACGACAGCGAAAAGGTGGGTGTTTGGATGATAGATTTCGCGAAGACACGGGAGGTACCAGACGGACGAAAACTCACGCATAGACGTCCTTGGGAAGAAGGCAATCACGAAGAGGGTTTTTTGTATGGATTGGACAACTTAATTTTTGCCATGGAAGAAGTCCGCCTATCTCCATGAATATTTTCGATGTTTGTGTGACAGAATTAAAAAAACTCTTCTACGTTACAAAATATCGTTTACTCATATACATACAACGAGTGAAAAAAGTATTTGTATTCCATCGTGTTTATAAGTGATTTTTAATTAAATATAAGTGCGCCAGTATCATCAAAGCATCAAAAAGTGTGGAGTATATTATATAAGTGAGTATACATATACGCACACAAATATTGTATGTATATATATATATATACCCGAAAAAATGGACTTCGGGATAAGAGACTTATAGTGTCTTTCAGTTTTTGAACATGATCGGAGATACTACCGAGTCTCTTGATATATATATATTTATATATATACATATACACACACACACACAATATTTGTATTGTAAATATATATATATGTATATATGTGTGTGTATATATATAAGGTGTTGAAAAATAATATACTCATTTCGCTCATTTTCGTGAACTTCCGGTATTGTCGGAAGTGTTCGAAATGTTCATCATCGTTATTTATGTCGCCGATATGTACATATATTTAACGTGGAAGACTGTTTTCTATTGCATTTCACGCTCATTTTTATAAGAAACGTATTTCCAAACAAAACCTGCAACACATTACTCTGTGTACAAACACGTAATGTACAAAAATAGCTTTTAAGATAGCGATAAGTAACCTAATGTGCTAACCTAAACAAAACTTATTTATGAGAAGTGCTTACGTCAAATAATATTATTCTTACTTTTTTTAAAGAGTACTTGTCTCAAATCGCTTCGTGTTTGAACACTTGTAGGAATAAATAAACAATCTTCGTACTTGTGTCCAGAGGTTGATTCGTTTTAGACACCACATCATAAGTTAGAAAATCCTTGTATTTAGAAAAATTAATATAATTCTATAAACTGATAAAATGGCTGATAAACTATTCAAAATAAAAATCATGGATAAGCAAGTATCACATTTCTCGAAAGCATCTTTTGATTTTCAATCCTATTTTCAAAATAAATGCTTAGAAGACAAATAACATCTTTATGTATAAATTCAGATTATTTAAATGAGAATTTTGTAAAATGTCACATTTT
Organism: Cyphomyrmex costatus; assembly: GCF_001594065.2. Lineage (NCBI taxonomy): Eukaryota > Metazoa > Arthropoda > Insecta > Hymenoptera > Formicidae > Cyphomyrmex > Cyphomyrmex costatus. The sequence continues at coordinate 1,263,639 of NW_017280250.1, read as the reverse complement.
TGTATCTTACAGCTCTCTTGCTTAAGAATATATTACTGAATATATATTACAATGAAATATCTTCAATTTTATTCCACGATTTACGACCACAAGTTGTTTGCCACAAGTATCATGGAAATTTTGTTTGTCATTTTTTTTCACATTTACATAGAAATAAAGGAAAGATTACAATTTTAATGACAATGTAAGAAATACATAAAAGATAGCGAAGCAACAAGTGGAAGACATTTATCAATCTATTGTTATCACTCATTACTCTTTAGATTCATCAGCCTATCTTGATATTGATAATCGGATCGAAATCACGCGATCTACATTATCAGATATTGTATGACAAAAGCGGTGACGTTTGTGGTTGAATTGTATAGGTTCCAAAAATTTTTGGTCGAAGGATATAAAAAAAAGATGATAAAAATGAAACGGTTATTTTTATTTTTCAATTATCGCTGTTTATTCGATAGTCTTTTATTTCATTTTCTGGAATGGTGAAACGATTTCCTTATATTTTTTATTAAAAATATTTTGTATTTTTGTCTTTAAAATGTAACCCTGTGAAGAGTGCTTCATCAATCATTCTGCAATCTTGATTCTCAAATTATTATTTTTTAATTTATATTGAAAAAATTTATGCATTGAAATCGATGATAAATTCATGTTCGTTTATCACTTTTTTATACCCTTAGACGGGAAACTTTGGACGTATACTTGTACACGTATCAGTCGAACCTCTTGCGACGTCGTCTTGTGTATGTATGTACGTATATACGATACACGCGTGTGTGACAAGTGGACGGCCGAGCGAGCTTTTAAAAATAAACAACGAGAAACTCGGCGACCGTGCGAAGCGAGCAGAGGTAGAACGAATCCGCGTTCCGCGCGTTCAGGTGCGTGTGCAAGCGCGTAGAACGCACGCATGCAGCCGGGTGTTATTTTAACGCCCATGCTTCAACCTCAGCTCGGTCCTTTCGTTCATATTGTTCGTGTGCTGTCTATGACGTTTCGCGCGATCGTACTCAGGACTTCGCGGATAAATAAACGTCCGTTATCGCCGTTATTGTTTTCCTGCGACTTTCGTGAATCTTCACGCGTCGGCTGATTCTCTTTTAGACTCGCGGAAGGATCTTGACGTTCTCGATCAAGGATTCTCCACGACGACAGGTGGAACGCACGTGGTACGCGCGCGGCGATCCCGTTTAGCGACATCGTGACATGGCGCAAGGACGAAGAATATTTTCGGTGAAATTGTCAACGGCAACTTTCCAGGATTTGGAGGACGATTGGACTTTGCTCTGCCACGACCTCAACAGCTGGACACAAAATGGTGAGGCACAGTGCATGTTCTGTTAACCAGGAGTATACTTCGGGCACTATATAACGAGCCAAGTTGCTTCGTTAGATCAGGTGAAACAACTTGTTATTGACAGCATTGTACAGGAGAAGCTGTGGGTATTACGACATTCGTTACGAAAGCGGTTGTGCGATAGCACTTCGTGACATTTCGTATTCTAACCAGGTTCTAACGAGACTGTCGACTAGTAGATCGGTTCCGCACATCTATTTGACGTTCACGAAAAACCCGTTTTGATCGCTCTCGAAACTCGATGTTTCAGAGAACATCGATAGCATGGTATTATCTACCTATTCGAGTATCGCAAATGATCGTCGCACGTTATAATAAAGAAAAATGTGTTTCTAATGTAGATGTCTTCAAAATTGAATAATAACCGAAAAAATAATACTAAAAAATATGCAAATAATTCTAAAAATATGCGATTGCATAATGAGCTTCCTTATGTTTAATTATTCATCCTTGTTGTTTACAAATATTTAACAAAAACGAAATGATCATATATTACCCTGTACGCGCTACGTTCGGTTTGGACGTTCACATGTTGAAAGATTTATTCTACATTCCTTTTGTGTAATAATAGCACTAAAAATAGGATGAATCTTACAAGACGTAAACGTGTTCAAACCGAAGGCACAAGACTTGCTACTCATAATTTGTTCTTATTTAGACAATCTTACAGTTCTAATGATCATGACGAGGCGATCTTAAATATAAAAACCATTTATAAATATCGCCTATGAATGTCAATTCGAAAGTCGCGTAACAACGAGTCGTCGTAACGGGAAAAAAATCAAAAGAAGGTGGGAAGAAATATTTATCGGATGGGATCGACCGTTAATACCCGCCGGGGATTCGACGGTAACTTTCTTTTCATAGAGGAAGATCATCACTAGCGGTGCGAAACTCCGCGCCGCGGACGTATCGCTTGTTGGAAATAAGGACCTCCAGCTGTTTATTCTTCGCGTAAGCAAGATGCTGTGTATGTCGTACGTGGGAAAAGGACTTTGACTAGCGGGAATCGCGCGCCGCGATCCAAGTCATTCTCCTTTTTTTTTTATTATACGCGCGTGTATAATCCGACGTAACGCCGTGCCATCGACGCGCGGACACGTCGCTCGATTACACACTTTCCTCGTTGAAAACTATGCCGGTATGTGCGATTACGTAAAGCGTGGCTTGCACGGTTTAAACACACCGCCGATCCTCCCGCATCGGGCGGCGTTATTGTCAAGTAGCGTGTAAAAGTGAAAACGCTAATAAAAAATAAATTCCATTTAATATAAACTTTCGAATGATGTAAACAGCTGGATAATAATGTATAAAAGTACAAAAGTTTGCTATTTGACAATTAAATAGTTTTTATTGTATTGATTAAGTAATTTTTATTTTGATAGAAATAAAAATTATTTTACACCTGTGAATCGTATAATGTTTATGAGAATAAAATTTAAATTATTATATTATTTAAAAATAATTATTATTCCCCTCACACGCGTACACTTACTTCCACAAATTTATAATTTATACTTTCATAATAATTCTACCGTGGCATAAACGGTAAAACGAGAACGAAACTCATTAAGCAAACAATTAAAATGTGTCACCCACGAGAGTTCGCGCTCACGCGGGAATACTTCTGACATTCTGCAAACAATACACATAAAATATGTTCGCGCGATCCACTTTTCCCTCGACTCCAACGGAGTCAGACACAAACGGAATTCGAATAAATCGCGACGCTCTCAGCGAGTTTTCGCGTTGCGACCGTTATGGAGTTGCGTTACGCATAAATGGCAGGTCCCGAATGACAGGCATGACAGCGATCGACTCGCAGCTTTCCTTAACGACAGCTCTTCGCCTCGTTTTAAGGAGACCTCATCGAGATCTGTGGATACTTTCCCATCAATCAGCGCGAGTTGCGATTTCCCGGATAGATTATTATGATTTTAAAAGTATTCAGAGATTTGACAACCGCCGTCCTACTTTATGGAAATTTAATACTTAGAACTAGCTTATTAATCACTTATTCTGAAGTATTCAACAGTACTTTGAATACTCGAACTAAATGATAAATTGGCCAGTACTAGTATTAAATTTCTCTAAAGGCTACCCCACGATTTCTTCGATAAAATCAATACTTCTGTTCGGATTAACTCACGAAAACAAACACACATGGGCATCTTGCTTGGAAAGTCTCGCGAGGAAACATCGCGAACTTTCGCGATTGTAACTTCCAGGTTCGAGATCGAATTATTCTTCCTTGAAGAGAAGAACTTGAAATTTTTCTCATTACTCTCTTCATTATATAAATTATAAATTAAGCGTAGCGGATGAAGTGAGCAATGAGAAAAAAAATTATTAATCACAATCTTGTCAAAGTCGCTCTATACATAAAATCGATAACTGTAGATAACTCTGATTATTATATGTGTACGCAATAATTATAGTTATCTGGAGTTATCGAGTTTTTCTCTTTAGAGTGAGACTTCCGTAAGATTAATTAATAATTTTTACCATTACTTACTTCAACCGCTAGGATTTATAAAGTGACTTCAATCAAATTGACTTTAATTGATGAGTAATTTGTCGAGTAACATTTTTATAATATTTTATTAACGTATAATTAAAATTATTAAATTTATTTCTTTTGATTAGATTAAAGACAATAAATCATACAATGAAAAAGTTTGTTACAAGTGCAGTTGCAGTCGATTGAATCAAATATCATTTTATGAATTATTGCTCCTAATCTAATCAAACGAACAATTAATAAATTTTATCCACGTTAGCAAAATACCAAGAAAATGTTAGTCAACAAATTAATCACCAATTAAGTCAATTGGAGTTTGCTCGAAGTCACTTTATAAGTCGCATCGTTAAAGTCGCAGGTTAAAGTGAGTAATGATAAAAAATATTAATCAAACTCTGACCAAAGTCGCATTATAGATAAATCATTAAGACAACTTTATCGTATACATATAAAGACTAACTTCTATAGTTAGAATAACTATAAATAGCATGAATGAAAAAAAAATGTAAGACGTCAGCAAAGTTGCCTTACCTAAAGTATAAAAAACACGATAATCAAAGTACAAGGTTGATAGATCCTAAAGCCAAAAAAAAAAGTGAGCAGAATACAAAAAAATATACTGATCACAAAACAGAATGTGAACTAGATGGAGCGTAAACAGAACCTAAATAAAAATACACGTACGATACTGGATGAGTCTATAAAAAAAAAAAAACAAGATTAGTTGCTACTCTCGTTGTCGTGCACACACCGCACGATCAACGGTTGATCAAGGATGCTCCAGATGATGCACGTGAGAGCAGATGAATGCGCTCGATAGATACGCGAGAGTAACGCGGGACGACACAACGACAACAGAAACGTTACGGTATCGTATCGGATCGCAACGGGTCGTTAGGTAGCCAACTCCGCCACGACGATTAGTCTCGCATACCGATCGAGAAGAGCGGCACGAGAAAAAAATACCTGGACGCGCGGCCGTACTCGCGCGGCCATCAGTCGCGATTGCGATAACGGTGAAACGGAAACGACGGTTTTCGCCGAACGCGTGCCGATTCTCCCGCGGATACTGCTAAGAAAAGAAAGAGGGAAGAGATATTCGTACTGTTGAATTCGTAATGTCAAATTCGATCCAATTGCAATTATTTTTAATCGTTTCTCACAAGTCTCACCACTGATTTCGGCGCAGTAAACACAGAGTATAACTGCAATATTGCAGTAACATTGTAACATATCTGCAATACAGCAGGATAAATCAAGCGTGGATAGATCGCCGATGATGGTAATGGTGACGACGTGAAATCACCGCAATCGTTTTCTAACGCGGAAAACGGAAGGCCGACTTTTCCGTGACTCTCGCCGTGCAATGGAGATTTCGCACGTAAGACGTAATTCACTTACGACGACGTGAGGGAAACGGCTCTGCGAGATGAAATGGAAACGCGAATCACCCTTCGCTTTGAGGCTATCGGAAACTAATCGAGAATGTATTCGTCCCATCAAATTGAAACGAGCTATTCCTCTTAATCGAGTATCTATATACCGGCATCTCTATACGCGCTCGAAGGAGGCGTATAATTTCGAAGACTGATGAAGTGGGTTCTCATAAGCGGAGTTTCATTGTGCCCCCTTCGTCTATCGCAATCCTAATTGTCTATCGATCCTGAGAACGCGGTGATCGGTAAGAGGAGTTGGCTCCGCTGCGCGACGCGGTATCAGGAATAGTAATTTCTTCTAATAGCAGGAAGAGAGCGCAGTATCGTTCCCGTATCTTCACGGGAGAAGAGGAGGTCCACGTCTTCAGCGAAAGACGAGGAGGACCGGCGAGGAATCCCGGCAGGATCGCGAAAGTCTGAGGTACGCTTCATCGGCGAGAAGGCATTCCCCGTATTGTCCATCGGTTCTGATTATATGTCATTAATAACGGCATATCGCAAGAGATAAGGCGGGACGCGTTTACCGATAATTAGGAGACACTCAAACCTTGGATCTTTCTGCAAGCCGATACTCCTTTGCGCTATACGTTACATTGTAGATATTATTATTGCGAACGTGCAATCTCCTCGGGGGAACCGGCGAACGGGTAAACATCGGTTATGGTCCTTCAGCTTTCCCGCCCAACCGTGGAAGACGAAACGAATCTGTGAGATACTGTTCTTATCGGTGATGATTGGACACCTGCTTGTTCGTGCTTGCTGTTCGACCGGAAACGCGAGAACACCTCGTGGTATCTTGGTGAAATTAGGCTAGGATAATAATTTGGACTTTCGACACATGATTAAGTCGGTGCGCGGTGATAGGTGAGTGGCCACGCCACTTATTACTGACCGTAATCAGACGAGTTCGCCTTCTTCCCTTGATATCAGTGCCACAATTGCAATTTTTCAACTGATGTTCCATTATAGAGATCGACTATCCTTCTACTGGAGATCCCACCATTCTGTCAGAGATCGATTGCTACTATCAAAATTGTTACCTACTTTCTTAGTGGTACTTTTTGTAAAAAGAGTCCATCAGATCTTTCTGCCGAAGATTTTTTCCTGAATTGAAAAATCGACATGCGTATACTTACTCTCTAAATTCTTTGAAATAAAATTTCACTCTAAAGAGTAAAAATAAAATTATCGAAATAAGTGGCTTAATTTTCAATCTTTAAAAATGAGATCTTATTCCTCAGGTAATTCACTTTTTTAGAGAGTTTCGAAGATTTTTGATTCTTTCAAGTTCAAAATTAAAATATTGAGGTCTTCGAAGCAAATCACTAGTTCTAGTCATAAAATTGTAGAGGTGACAACCGTAAAGCGATAGTCGGTGCTCGTGGAGGATAAAAAAGGAAAGAAAATCAGGACTGCTTTCGTCGGCGGAAAAATTATATCCGACGAGAAGCATGCCGATGAAGATAGATAGCGTCGCGTTTTTAAATGACGGAGATATAAATACACATTACGCTACTTTGACACCACGCATCGATCTCCGGTGGAAGCCGGTTTTCACGTAGAGGAACAATTAATTACTATCTGCCTAGCGCGAATCGAAGTCCTTTGCATTAATGGATGCGCGACGGGTTTTTCGTACATGCATCGCGCATACGAGATGACAACCGCTAGTTATTTGCATGCCACGCGGTTAATCATCAGATATAGCCTGCGATAACACAGGTTATCTTATTAAATGAATTACTAAGTGGGTCTTGCGCGACCATATACCGTTAACGTGTAAAATTATCTATGTGCCGCTTACAACCCGACGATTCTTATCGGGCTGGAAAGCCAATTTTTCGTCATTGCGTGCGGAAGTCACATATATCCGTTTATCAAATGTTGACGCGTACTTTCAAAAGGTAGATCGAGACATGTCAGAAACAAATCTTTATAGATGCTTTCCATTTAGTGCCACAAGTCGACACAAAGTCCTTCTTGGTATTCAATAAATCAGATTGACGTAAAGATGCGTGTTTAATACAAAATAATATAAATATAAAATATAATTTAATATGAAATAATATAAATTGCGGAATCCTCAATACACTTTATGTGCTGTTAGATAAAACATATATTTTAAATTATAAAATATTTGCATTTTACTTTTATTCTCAGTTAAATGTACCGAAAAATTCTAAATATTTGTTTTAATAGTTTCTAAGTAAATATTCACTAAGTGTAACCGTACATATATTACAATTAGTAAACTTTTCAAATGTGTGTCTAATCGAATTCATTAACGGCTAAAAGATATTAAAAGATAATAAAACGACACTTGTGTCGACTAATATCGTTAAACGGAAGCACCTTTAATGATTATTGCGAAATCGTAATTAAAGCGCAAAAAGGACGAAGTGTCAGGATTAGATCGAAGCGTCCACCGGCGTGCACTAAGACGTTAATCCCGTTCGGCGTATATAACGGGAGAAATGAATTATTCTTGAGTACACACTACCTGAGACGGATATGCTAGCGTATGCATGAACGCATACGTAGAATGCAACGCGCCGATGTCAGTGCAAAATGAATGCCACCCGGTTAGAAACGCGAACGGTTGTCAAAGCCGTGATGAAAACTGTCGATTTGTTAAGTCATTTCTATCACACACCTCGGTACCGGAAGTTCCCTATCTCTTCCTCTTATACTGCATTAAAACTAAAAGTAATAATACGTTACAAGTACTGAGAAAAATCTCCGATCGTGTACCAATAAGAAGTATAATGTATAAACAGAATGAATTCTGATCTCATTCTGATACCATTATGATGATATTGATAAATCAGACTTGTGGTTATCATAATTGAATATAATTCTGATTATATCTCGACTAGAATATTTGATACATTTATAGTTTATAAATATCTGATTTGTATCTTTCTGGTTGAATTTATCAGAATTTCAATTAATGCAACAAGACTTTCCAGTAGATATGGGAAAATATAATTGATTAACAGCGAATTCGATTGGCCGCACTCAGTGTGCACTGATGTATATTAAAACTGTCGTATAAATTGACGTAAAAAGGTATATGATTTGATATAAACATAGAAATCAATTAAACTGTGAAATTTCAATATATTTACTTTTTTTTTTTTATTATTCAGTTAGATGAAATGTATATATTAATTTAAAATATATTTGCATTTCACTTTTCCCGTCAGATTAGAGTTTTTAGATCGGCTTTAATATGTATCGGTGCGCAGTAATGCGTTCAATTAAATTTACAATAAGATAAACTGATACGATATTATAAAGACGCAATAGTGTACAATATAATAGAAAAATATATATATACACTGAAAAAATGTTATAAATCTCTCAACACATATTTCTTTGAATAAACTAAATAAACATGAACTTTTATACGGTAAATAAATATTACTTAATAAAAAAACAGTTAAATCAAATTAATGTTTTTTAATCTTTTTTATTCAAATAATTACATGTTTATATTTAATAAATATTTACTTAGTAATATTCAAGCAAATATTTATTAAGATTTTTAGTATTTCTTTTTAAAGAAATTTATATATTTTCAAGAAAGTAATTTAATGTGAGCAATGATAGAGTATATATCTATTGATCACGCAATACGATATTAAAAAGTAACAAAGAATTTTCAAAGCTGTTTTCAGACTCGTTATTTTACATCGCAGTCGTAATACTAGTAGCAGCGATATGTTATTACGCAATACAACATTAGCTACAACAGCGCGAGAGAGCGAAGGGAATGGAGACCTGCATAAATCACACAACGCGTGCGGCGTTTATTGCACGTCGCGTGAAGCGTCGTGAACAATAATGATAACCAGGACTTTCTCCAATATCCGATCACATTTCTCTACGCATTACGACAAAGCGTTACGGAACGAATAATTCGGCAACGCCGACGAACTTGTGCGTGATGCGTAACGCGAATTTATGCCGTCGCCGTTAATTATGCCAACGCGATGAAATCATAAACAAATCGGGATGCGCAACGTCATTTACATTTTTGCCTCGTTCCGCGCTCCGGAGACGGAGACGGACATCCGCCAGAGAGTTCCTCCATTGTCGTGACTTTTGCCGCACATTTCTTGGTGGGAAGGGAATAAATGCTTACGAATAGTCTACATGTTTCTTCGGGATTTGTGTATTATTCAAGAGAGTCTTGTACTGGTGAATTCATGTATATGTACTCAGATAACATAAAATCTAAAATAGCCCAGCCGAGCCATTCATAAGTAATCCACTAATCTCATCGTGTGTATTAACGATAAGAGTTAACATCAAAACGTGGTGTGAATTTAAAGCCCCTGGTATTTATATCGACACGATGAGTATCACATAGACTTTTCATGGTGTTAAATTTTCATACCTATATTTTGTAAAGTATAGACGTCTCTCGCAAAAATGTCTTTAAAATGTTCAATCCTAAAAATCGTCTTGAGACTCGGACAAAGAAGGAATCGATTAATTATGTTGGTCAATTGACCGAATTTTTCAAATGTGATCAGAAAATTGACAAAAAAAAATTTTAGTTCGAAATTTCAGATTTCCTCTTTCACCCCCTGAAATATTAATTAATTAGAGCATTACTAGAGCTTTAATGGATATTACTAACAATAAGACATTAGTGGGCACAAACAATTGGACGTTACTTGGGCATTACTTGAGCCTGAAGGCTTATTGAACATCAGTAGATATTGATGTATACACAATTCAAGCAGTTTACCTGTTTTACCCTTCACTAAATTAGTGATTAATATGCAATTTCTTCATTTCCAGATAAATTGCGGATAACTTTATCCAAATATCTCCATTGTATTCTGGAAGATATCTCCTGGATAAAGTTATTTAGAGATGAAGAAATTGGCCTTGTCATGAATTTAGATTTTACATCGTCCAGATAGATATATTTGAAGGCGAAGGTAACCGGTCACCGGTCATCAGCGGTCATCGCGGGAGCTCGATGTCTTCCACCATACATCAGCGCAGCGATAATAACGCGATATAGCGCAGTCGCCGACAGCGACGGCGGCGGCGACTGTTATTGATCGTGCGTCATGCGCCGCCGTGTTTCACGGCGAACAGCGGTGCGGGACGCGGCGCAGACCAGCGCAGACGGTCGCTATACGCCTGGACGCGACTCAGCCTGGCGGGGCAGTGCCAGCGGTGCCAGTCAAGCCGGAGTGACAACGTCGGAGTGACCGCGTCGTGAGCTGTCAAATTGCCGTCTTCGTTTGGTATATCGTAGTATCTCCGCAAAAACCGCGTGGTCGGTCCTCGAATCCGCGGCCGCCTGGTCCGAAGCACACGGGGACGATCGGGGCGATCCCGAGGAGACGACGGACGCGTCGTCGCAGGTGGCCGTCAGGAGTAACCACCGTCGCCCACCACCGCCGCCGTCGGGAGAAAGTGACGTTCTCCGGAGTCGGTAGCCCATGGCCGGCGGCTTTTCGCGAGCTCTCCGAGGTCCGTGAGGCCCGCGAGTCCTCGAAGTTCCCGCACGTCGATTGGCTCGCCCGTGGCCGTTCAGCGAGCGCGCGCCAATAGCTCCGCGAGCGCACGGGCCAGGCGGCCCCTCGCGCCGCGCGCCGTGCTGCGCTCGGCTGTATCGAGAACGTGCGCACGGCACAGGTGGGCATCGTCGCGAAAATGAGTCTGCTGTCCTCTTCGATCGGCGGCGTCCGCTACCACGCGGACGAGGATGCCGACCAGAACATGCTCCAGGGTAAATTCGCCTTTGTTTTCGATTACCATAAAAAAGAATTTGCTAATAGCCAAAATTAAATGTGTCTTATTAATTAAGTAATTGAAATATATCACTTTATCAATATTGTTATCTAGGCTCTAAAGATTCAGGCTTGATCGGCCTCGAAAGATACTGTACTTAATATATCGTTTATTTTACTTTCCTAATATTTAATATTACAGACGTATTATTAACGTGACAAATATTTAGAAAATAAAATAATTTTTGTGTTATGTATTAACTAACTGGTTTAAAATTGGCATTATTTTTACGAAACATTTGGTAACTATTATCAAACTCTCTCGGTGCACATTCGCGCGGAAGATCGGTACTTATTAACGACGACGCGTCTCGCGACGTCAATCAATACATTTTCGACAGGCTATATTGGAAACGTCAATTGTTCGAGATTCTGCCTCTTGAAAGTGTCGCCCTCGCGATACGCGAGCGCCTCCGATGTCAAGGCCGCAGCGATTGTCTTGCCAAGGACGCGCAGGTGCAATCAACGCCGGAATTACCGCGAGCTGTTTTTCGAGGTCGATCTTGAGACATCTGACGAATCGATGAAGCTGCGCGAGTCGCGCACGTTCGCAAGAGTGCAAACAAAAACAAACGTGCAAGCGTGAAACGCAGGTCGACGCGCGCAAATTCCACTCTGGATACCGTCTGTTGCATAATTGCAAAAGCGAGTCAGCGAGCGCGACCAGTCGTCTACGTGAGAAACCGTCGCGCGTGGCAAAAATGGTGTATCTGCGATTACGTAGATTTGTTTTTCAAAACGAGTCACGTTCGATGCTAAGCTTCCACCTACCTCGTCCCTTGGAAACGACAAAAATTATCCATCGCATGTCCCAGGTCGGGACCGAACGACCGCCGTAGTCGAGCCGACATGACTCATCGATTTGTCGCGTTATACCCGTTCTATTCGTGTGGGCGCCGCGAGTGGAAGACGTTCAAAGCATCAGCTCTTGAAGGTATTCTCTCGTGGTCGCATCTTCACTAGAGCATCGCGAACGTCTTCGAGTCGAGAACTCTAGAGTTTCCAAGATCCGATCGTTTTTTTGGGGTCTCTGAGTCCAATATTGTTAATTTTAATAATCACATTGAAACAAATGTTCGATGATTGTGACTATAATTGTAGATAAAATAATTATTCTTAGGAGCGCCATTTTTAACATTGTTATTTTATGATAGTAATAATTATTTTTTTAGTTTAATGTAAAAGTTTTTATATATGGTCGTCTTCGAAAATGACTATAAAATTATAGTGATTTTCAGAGGCAAACACATATACATGTATAGTAAAATTCTGAACTTGCCGGGAAATAAAACAATTCCGATATCCAAACGGTTCGGATAATGCAGGTTCACTGCTTCTCTTCTCTACTTATTATTAGTCTTGATAATAGGAGCCGACGTTCAGAAAACTGGAGTCGAACACGTCGAGCTCTTTTATTATCTGCACTATGGGCGTCATAGTTTATATAAATTTTTTTCAATTTTATAATATAGGAACTCATGAACTGAGTTGGCATATTTGAAACTAATCATAGACTTGTTCGTATAAATGGAGTGCAGATAAATGGAGTTACAGTTATGCTGTATAAAATTAAAAAAAAAATTATTATTATTATTATACTAACATATAGCAGTAATAATTACAAAATTGGAGCTCCTATTATAATTATTTTACCATGCAATTATAGTTATAAGTAACACACAAACACTTATCTTTTAGTACATATACAGCATTGATATGAAAAATTTCTTTTCGATATGAAAAATGCCCAAACAGACACAGAAAAGACTGTTTTGCTGAAATCTAAAAATTTAGCTACACACAAATCCAAAGATAATTTTGTTAGATCATCAAAATAATTACATAAAAGTCTCAAACTATAATTTCTTACTATAGAATATCAAAATTGTTTACAGCATTGCTCTTCATGTTTGAGATTCCTACGTAATTATTTTGATGGTCCAATAAAATTATTTTTAGCTCGATATTAAATTAAACACTTCAGCAAAATCATCCTTTCTGTCGAAACTTTTCACGGAACATCTCACTGGTGACCGGTCATCCTTCGCTCGTTGACTCTTGAATTCGCGATTAATTGCGACGAAGAAAAAACAAAGAAAGTAAAAGCGCTCGATAAGCGGCGCGATTCAATTTTATCGCCGAGTATGACCTTACTGTTATTTTCGTCGGCGATTTCCGCATGATCGGTCGACTAACGATTCGTTCAACTACTGGACATACTTTTCTCGGACGGAGTCTTCATAATCTATATAATACGATTTATCTCACATCAAAGTTAATCTACTTTTTGTTATTTATTTCTACGCGAGGCACGCCCGTGGCTATCCTTCATTTTCAACCGCAGGCATCGTTACGTTACGCCTCTGCTCATCATGAAAACGCGATCTTTATGCGATATGAATGTCAGACAAGATCCCTCGTGAGAGGAGACGCGTGCAACGAGAAAATCACGTCACAACCAAACAAGGAATACACCAAGTCGAGAGAAAGTCAAAATGACTTTATTTCGACGTCATGAAAGTCTAAATAATTTTTTTACAAAATTTTTTATTGATACAAAAAATCAGACTAAAACATAATTTGATTTTTTGTAGACTTTATATGTTCCTTAAGAAACAGAGAGCAAGTCATTATAATATCAAAATAATATCAAAAGAACTCTTCAAACTGATCATTAAGTCACCTTTCAATCTTTTACGATTCTCTTCTCAACGTCATTTCGATTTACCGTAATTTATACTGTTCTCCTTGAGATGTTAACGCCAGAAACGCGAGAGTTTTATGGATATTGATCGGCGGGAGTATTTTAGATCGCGGAGTCTGCGCAACGTGCTCGGCGAACTCATCGTGGAGGCGGTCTGGCGTTAACGCGCCATGAAGGAGGCGTAGGTAATTTACGGAAGAAAACACTGACGGGCTCTTGCAAATCGCGGTGGTTCCCTCGTTTCATTCGCCGAGGAGACGTGCTTTGAGTTCGCGCTCGAACGATTCGTCGACTATCATCGTCGCGACCATCTCAGGGACTATTTAGATCTATCGCGATCCGTTCATCCACGACACGCTATTAAGCTATTAAAATGGTATATATATGTGCGCGGAGAATGAAGTGCACGAGCTTACGGGCAAGATAAATAAAAGACGATGATTTATGCAAACGACTCGCGCCATTGCCGGTCGCGTTCTGGTTGCTCCTTCCTCTCTCGCAGATTGGCATACCTAATATTGCCGGCAAGGAAATGACGGTTGCGCATATTTATGATCCACGCTTGGGGCACTCGCGCATGCAGCTCTCCGTGTTCCCCGTAAAAATCCTGGTATGTGGGGCACAAATAATATGCGGCCCGACCGACTTGGGCGCCCGCGGTAGTGACAGACGATTAATCGACAATTACAGCGCGTTCCAGAAAAAGTATATACCGATTAGGAACGAAGGCTCTTAATAGACATACGATATATCCTCAATTAATCTCTTAACTGGAGCATGTAGGACCTCCACAAATTTCTTTCTATGTCTCAACATCTAATTACAGAATATATCGATCATATAATTTTTTCTCAGCGAAAACATGAAGAGTAAAATTGTTTGCATGTGTATGTGTAAGAAGTGCTGTCCCTCAGCGTTCGGCGCGCGGCGCTATACACCCTCGTACCGAAGCACACACGTACATGTTACTGGGAGCGCGAAGGGAGAAAGTAGTGGGGGGTGCTCCGATATTCTATCCTTAGCGCATTGAACGAGATGCCTGCTCGCGGTGTCCTTTTGCTGTCTCACACATTTGTTACTAGTGAGATGTCTCCGGTGTCTCTCGCTCGTCAATGTTCATAATAGTACTTTTATTATACACAAAGTGTTGTAATTATGCATAAAAATTTTTAATATTGTAAAAAATTGTTGTGCATAATTACAACATTACGTGTAATTTTGAGATTCATTGTAATAGCATGCATTTGTAAATTTGCAGAAAGATCAGTAGCAGAAATTGCTGCTGATATTCCGCGTTATGAAAAAACTGTCCGACGATGGATACGACGATTTACCGAGGGCGATGATCATGCAAAGCATGATCATCGTCAGAATAATCATGCTCCTCGTAAGACCGGACCGGAACAAGTGCAGGCTCTCGTCGCTGCAGTTGCTGAGCGACCTTTCGGCACCGTCCAGGAAGCCACCAACGCAGCGAATGTTCAAATATCCGAGAGGACCGCCCAGCAACGTTTAAACGAAGCTGGGTTTCAGTGCTACCGACCAGCCCACAAAATTCCGTTGACTCCTGTCCATCGGGAGCAACGTGTCGCGTTTGCTTTGGAGAATCTGGCGACGAGCCGTGAGGAATGGGAGGCAACGATTTGGACCGATGAAAAGATCTTCGTATCGTCTGCCGTCGATCGCAAACCTCATGTGTGGCGTCCAAAGGATCAACGGTTGCATCTAGATCATGCTATGCCTTCATGTGCAATGTGGGGCTGGATTTCCGGCACTGCAGTCGGTGAGCTGGTGGACATTCCCACACAAATGAACTCTGCAGAATACATTTGCATACTGGAAGAAATTTTTCTTCCGTCAGTACGCGCAATCTATCCCGTAGAGGAAATGCCTGTTATCCGACTGGTGCAAGATAACAGTCCATTCCACAAATCGCGTGAAACACAAGCATGGTTTCGGAATCATCCGGAGATTCAGTTGGTGAACTGGCCTGCTCGTTCGCCAGATCTAAATTTGATCGAAAATATTTGGGCACAAATGGTTCAACGATGGAAACCAAGAAGGAAGAGGACGATATCAGCGTTAGTCAATCACGCGAAAGAAGTCTGGGAAGAACTTCGGTTACAACCAGGCTTTCTTTCAAACTTGATTGATTCGATACCTAATCGACTTAATCAAGTTATTGACCGGTCTGGATATTGGACCGATTATATTAAAAGATTTAATATTTAATTTATAAGATATCTTTTAATTATGAACTTCTTCCGCGCTTGCACCACGATCGGCCCTTTTCAGGGCCAATAAAACGACGAGTAGAAACGTTTATAGAGGCGTCTCATTAGTTCGACTCGTCCAGTTGGCTGGTCAGCGACGTCCGATATCGTGAAAACTAATAAACATATTAGTTTTCGCGATATTAAATTTTTATTCAAATAAATAATGTTTTGTACAAGCATATATTATTACAATGAAACAAATTTTAGTTAAATAAATAGAAATATTAAGTCCAAAGAAACCTTTTTCTCTGTGTATTATATGAATTAAAAATTTAAATTTATAAAAATATGTATAATTATGAAAAGTACTATTTCTATACGTTATTTCGTATGACATTACATCATACTCTATTCATTTATTCTATTATATGTTCTTACATTTAATTGTAAATTTATTTTTACAATTTTGCGATACAAAATATTAATTTCATTTGTAAACTGCAAATTTACAAATGCATGGAAAGCTATTGCAATGAATCTCAAAATTACACGTAATGTTGTAATTATGCACAACAATTTTTTACAGTATTAAAAATTTTTATGCATAATTACAACATTTTGTGTATAATAAAAGTATTATTATGAATACTGACGAGCGAGAGACACCGGAGTATCTCACTAGTAACAAATGTGTGAGACAGCGAAAGGACACCGCGAGCAGGCATCACGTTCAATGCGCTAAGGATAGAATATCGGAGCACCCCCCACTACTTTCTCCCTTCGCGCTCCCAGTAACACGTACGTGTGTGCTTCGGTACGAGTGTGTAGCGCCGCGTGCCGAACGCAGAGAGACAGTATTTCTACCGATGCGTGTACATATACACATACATGTAAAAAATTTGTATATATATTTGTTATTTTCGTTCTAGGGAAAAAATTACATTGGCCTCCAGAACGACTTTGCTGAAGTAATTAAGTTAGACGTACAAATCTGAAAATATGTAATTTTATTGGATTATATAAAATGATTATGTAGGACGCTCTCGAGCTGGCTGCTAAAACATCGAAACCTTTTGCAACACTGTTCATTACGTTTGAGTTTCCTACATAATTATTTTCACTTCTAATAAAATTAATCTCGGATCTGCATCTATCTAAATTTTTTATAGATATAGTTTTATAAAATCGTTCTTCTCAAGCACGATCGAGTCTTCAAAGATTTATTTTAGAAAATTATCACGTAATAAAATGATAAAATATAAAATAAAATGATAAAATTTTATAATGAGTCAAAGAGTAAAGGCAAACGTGGCACGATTGTATAGCGTGTCTTTGGGATTTAAGGTTAACCACCCTAAGGGAGAAACCCTGTTTGGTAGGTTGCCATGAAACACCCTCTTCGAGTTTTCTATACATATCGATCGTAATGGTTTCTAAGCTGAGAGTCTGATTGTACATAAGAGAAGAATATGAAGAAAAAAATATCGTACTATCCTACCTGATGGCCTCACGATGATTTATCACGTGTTCATGTCTTATACCAATCAACTTTATAATCACGATTTAATTCACTCCTTATCCTTTTCTAATTCTTAAAACAAGAAAAAGGTAAAAAGTATAAATTATTCCAAAATTATTAAGTTAATCTATGTGGGAAGAAACAGACATTCTTGCGGTTTATCTCATGAAATGCAGTAGCGCACGACAATAATTTGTTTTTTATTAAAACATAATTGACAATCTTATCGCGAAATCAACGTGTCGATGAATTCACGTTCTTTGCATTTTGAACGTCACCCGACGAATATAAACGACTCGAAAAGTAACTTTTGAGTAAAAGCAGTTTTATAAAATTACTCGCGTTCTATCTTAACGATCTTCTTTAATGAAGTGTACGATCGATTCGATATAGATCAACTAAATAACAACTTCCTCGTAAATTGACGATTATCATATAGATGAGCGATCTGCTCCGTAATAATGGGATCGATATTGCAATCTCTTTTTCCGTACGTCGACACTTCAATAGTTGCCTTGCAATACGGATGTCTCTATTGTTGCCGAACAGCATCGCGAAAAAATATCAGAACGCGAGAAAGGAAATCAAACTTTCTCGTAGCGTCTGTAATCAAAATATTATACACGCTTATTGCCATCGGCTTCGAAACGCAATCTCTTTATTGACTTTTGCGCACAGACAGATATACCTTATCGCCGAACTCCCGTAACTTTATAACAATTATAGGATAACGTTGAAACTGGGTCTGATTGGAAATAATGGAAGCGAGAGCAACGTTAAACTTCGTTGCTCGGCACAAATGCGCCTTTCCAGGATCTGTTATCTATTGTTATTTTTCTCTGCGATGGACGTCGATATATTCTTCGATTAGTTCCAATCCCCCATATTTAGGTCTGATTTACTTTTGCCGTACCGGTCGGGACATTTCTGTTAGACCAGTCCAACTATCCGCTTTATTTCTATGGAGAAAGTCGCATTGTGATAAGAATGTTTTTACAAACCCTTTAATCGAGGAATTGTAAAGAATATTGTCGAATCATTTTATATTTCTAAGCTTGTTCGATGTTATCGAACATTATCGAACATCGTAAAATCTCTCGCTCTAGAAAGTATCAAAATCGTACGACACTTTAGACAGGGCGTATTTATGTTATGATAAATTGAGTGGCATTGATATCAATATCGATAATGATTTATAATTTCTGTACTTCTACAGTGAAAGGAGGAAAGAGATAGTCTAGTTTCAAGAGGTTTGGTTGTAATCAAAATTGATATGCTGCACACTTTTGTAAACGACTGTTAACTAAAGTGCGAACACGAGCTCAGCGCTCTAATGACCGGCGCAAATCATTTATGCAAAGCTGGTATATAAATCCTGTTAAATATCAAAAGAGCAATGGTAACATCTCTTGAGTTAAACAACATTTTTAACTTCCATGTGTATTAAAATGTAAATCACAATCCATTTCTCAATCCATCAATCTTTTTCTGATTGAATCGTTTGGTTTCAGTTTGGTAAACATCCTTATTAACGTATGTTCTTAATAAATAATAAACTAATTAATATCGGAAACATAATAATTTTTCTGTAACTCTCGAGATAAAATAACAAGTTTAAGCCAAATGAGAGTATAACGCAGTTGCTGAAGCGTAATTAAATTTATTTTATAAAATAATAAACTAATAAACTAATTTGAGTCAAATTTAATATATTTCTTGAAAAAAGATAAGACCAAACAAGATTTAAATATGTAGATAAACTTCATATTAATAGATAAGGAACTACGAGTCTAGAGCTATAATAAAAAGCGTCTAAAATTAGGTCATAAGACATTTTTTGCGTCTAAAAAAACGCGACTTATAAAGACTCTTTATGTCACAATTTTAGATCTTGTGTTGTTCGGATAGATATTTGTTGCTAAATTTTAAACAAAGTACAACAGACAAAAACAACAAAAGATCGAAACGACGTTCGTCATTTAATTTTAAACTATACTTTATTTAAAATTTAGCAATAAATATCTACCTAATTTGTAGCCGTTGATCTGTTAATTGAACATTTCTTGAATAAATTTGTTTAACTCTATTGTTTTAATTAAATTAATGACATATTGAGAAGGAGCAGTAGCGATTTGTAGAAATGATTAAAAGTAGCTGAAATTGAATATAATTTGACATTATGAATTGAACAAGTAAAAATTAGCTAGAAAATCTAGAAAATCTCAGGCTTCGTATAAAACGACAGAATAAAGCTTTTATGTAGTAAGTTTTTTTACGAGGACCGCTACAAACACGCGTTAGTTCCGTTCTACTGGACTCAACTTCTCTCTCAAGTGAAGATTTCGAGTGACAGAAGCCATTCACAGAGGTATTCACAGACAATTCTTATATTTAAGAACGATTTGAAGTACAGTCTTAAGATATCATGAACCAATCAGAAAGCCGTATTCGCATCTCAAACATTACTTAAGACGTCTTGAAATAAGAATGAAATAAGAATACCGTCCATAGTCTGTTCTTATTTTAACAATGTCTTAAGTAATACCGTAAAATACTATATAATACAGTTCTTTGATTGAATTCATAACACCTTAAGACTATACTTAAGACGATTTTATACAAGAATCGACTATATGGATACCGGCCTAAAAACAGTATTAGCATCTTAAAACATCACTTAAGACAGTCTTAAATAAGAACGGTCTATAAACACCGACCAGAGATATGTCCTGATACACGCGGTAGTTCATACCAGTGATGCTTGTTAAACCGGAATTCCGGTGTCTAAAGTATGCGTTATTGAAATTGGAGAGAGAGAGCCGCGAGGTTCGCAAAAACAACGGTTGCGTTTTTATCGTACTTGGTATCGTACATCAACATCAGTCCGCGAACTTTCCAATGTCGCGCACCTTCGTTTACCTCGCGATCAAGTGGAGCGTAAGCGTATCACGTTTATATCGGTCATTTTCCTACGGTAAATATGATCCGTTTTGACGATTAAGCTTGTTAATTAAAGTTTGCATCTCTTTTTGTCAAACGACAGGTAATTGGCGAAGCAAATGTTTATCTAATCGTGAGGAAAGTCGCGAACTCTTTGACACGAACTTGATTCGATTATAATTATCGCCTCTGGGGGTTTTTCTCTCTCCCTCGTGTAATTGGAGGTGATAAGGAAGAGAGTATACTGAGGGTCTTTGCCGTGCGAACATTGTTTTCTTCCTGTGTGTGCACGAGAGTAAAAAGGGGAAGAACTACTCTCTCTTTTTCTCTTGATTCTATCAATCGATTTGTGCTTAATTAGCCGCACATCGAGAATTACAAAAATAGTTAATTATCAAATTGAATTATCAAATTGAGCCTTGATTAACTTTGACGTATAATTTCTCCCGATTTTCCCCACTTCACGCTCGCGGCGGATGTAGATTCGCATCAAAGGCTTTCAGACCGTTTATTTAAGAACAGCTTATTGCGCTCTCATGTACTTTTTGCCGTTTATTGTTTCTATTAAGATCTCTAATGGTACGTTTCATATGCCATTAAAAGCAGATCGAAATCTTGTATAATACATCGCGTAAAAGCCTTCTTACTCCATGCGCATACCAGTTCGATTAATCGGAGCGTTTAGAGAGGAACACGCACGACTCTACCTCGGCGCTAAGCCATCACGTTCTTGACCCAGCGGGTCGGCCGACTAAAAACATGATGGACGCAGAATCGTTACGCTCGTGTAACACTTTAGTCCGATCTCGCGTCGAGCGGCTCCCGCGCGATGTATTCGTCTATGAGAAAACGTATCGCGATCGTCTAATCTCCAATCTGTACGACGAAACCTTCGGCCGGTGTCGGCGGGGAAAGAGGAAGCGAAGCTATAATAGGAGAGCCGCTGAATTTTAATCCGACGACGGCCGCGCCGGCATGAATCCGATCGGACGTCGACTCCTCGTCCGCGCCGGGCGATTATATGCCCGGTAACGGTACAAGGTGCAGCGCGCACTCGCGATGACCGAGAGAGACCCTCGTACAGATGCCTATCCTCGCGTAGAGAGATGCACCAGCCGACGAATCTCCGTGACCTGGAACGGAAAGGCTCCGCGGCGGCCGACCGCCACGAGTTTCCCGCCTAGAATACAATACGATATGCCCGTAAGAGCATACACGCTCGTAGATAGGTATACATGCACCGGTTGATCGAATAATGAATAATTTTCTAAGGCTCGGTTCTACGAGAGACCCTCCAACAAAAGTTTGGCTCAAAAGTTTCATATGGGTCCTCAGTTTCAGCGAAATCACGCGAGAGAGAAGGACATACACACTGAGAAAAATGTGTTGGATTAATTTGAATTCTGGTTGAAAATCAACGAGAATTGCAGAATTTTCTAGTTAAATTTATACCGAAGTTTTTAAATAATTCTGATTGAATTCTGATTAATAAATTGGAATCTTCTGGTTCGTCCATTTTTAACCGGATATTGTTCTCCATTCGTTACTTCTTTCTCTTTCTCTCCTCTTTTGTTCTACCTTTTTCTTATCTTTTTCTTTCTCTATTTTTCTTGTTTGTATATTCTCGTTAAATTCATTTTTACCTACTATTACATTTCTATACATTATTTTATTATATTTTCTCTTGTAAATTATTCTCGCTCGTGTATAGTGGATACTTTTTAGACGTATCGGTTTGACATTTATTAGTGCAATCTATTGAAGCAGGTGAAAGAAGCCTTTATTTCTCGAAATCATATATAAAGACACACCGCTATATAACTTTCACCTCTACAATGATTCCAGTCACTTGTACGTTTTTAGAGGACTTTTGCCCTATATAGATTGTTAAGAAATAGCGAACCGATTAATTCTAAGAATTATAAAAAAATAAATTAATAAAATAATTCTAAGAATAATATATAATTCCAAGAGTTAAAAAAAGATAAACGATGAGTTACGCCGGGATTAAGTTAATCTTACGTTGGTGGAAACGGGCCCAAGCGGTAACAAAGATCCGTTTCCCGTGTCCCGCCTCCGCAGCCACGGAATAACGTAACCGTTCACTCGTCGATAAAATTATTTAACGTTGTCTCGATAACGCGGTGGAAATCGTGGGAGAGAAGGAGAGGAGTATACGGAGAGTGCAGACCGTAAAGATAGAAAGTCGATGCAGGTGCGCGACGGGAATAGCGCCACGTTGATTGGCGTTTAAACCTGACAATATCCTGCGTAATTATTCGTCTCTTAAGCCGACAAGTGTGATAAACCTAGCCAGATATTATCGCGCGGCCAGAACTCGTCCCGCTAACTGTCTCTCTTTGCGCGAGAATTATTACGGCGATAATCCCGGTGTCGTATGTAAGCTGCGTTACGGCCAACGGACTTGTAACGTTCCGTAACTGCACTGACCGCATGCGTCGATTTGTATCTCCCACGAATAAATAAATTCCTTCTTATCGTCACGCAGAATAACGGCCTCGTTAGAGAACGTCTCACCGTTTCTTTCTCTCTCCTTTTATTTTCTATTCATATATTTCTTTTTTTTTTTATATAATTTAAATATGTATTTTACACTCTCTTTATGATAGATTTTAGCAAATTTCTCAGTGGAAACAAAAAGTCAATTGTTATACAATGTATACTTTTGTACGCCTAAAGGAATGTTATCGCAGAGCGCCTTAATAAATGCGCGCTTTCTTTTTCTCTTTGTCCTTTTAATTTCTTTCTATTTTCACAGTAAATAAAAACATTTCATATTTGTAACGTGTTTTAAGAAATAGATTTCAAGAATGAATAAAATATGTGTTAATTTAACGTATCACATATAACATATAAATATTAATTTTACTGAAAAGAATACGCTTCTACGGTTTATTGACAAACTGTGTCAGTGTTACCTTTTCTCTATTTATCGTCTTAAATAATATGCATATTATTTTCTATTGTATCTCTAAATTAACATTACAAATTATATTGGACCGTTTATTCTTATAGAAACTTAATACTGGCCAATTAATTACTTATTTTCAGTATTAAAAGTACTGATGACGATACTTTTTTAATACAAATTAAATAACACAAATTAATTAGCTAATATATACTATAGTATCAAATTTCTATAAGGGTGGGACATCTTAAAAGTGAAATACGTTAAATTTAAGGAATTTCCGAAAGATGGTGCGATCAAAAAAATATAAAAAAAAGAAGCCGGTCTGACCTAGATGCACGCCGATCGCCGCCGGTCTCTCCTCGTTGACCGTGCACCTTCTCTCGTGACCCGCGGGCGACGCAATTACGTATTCATCGCGGAAAGATACGGCCATTCATCGCGGGTTCCTGAGCGGATCGGAGTTCCCTCGTTACTATTTATACACATCGACCACCGGTTGCCGCGCCTCGCCTCGCCTCGCCTCGCCTCGCTTCGCGCGCGGATGTGGGCGCGCGTTTTTCTCGCGCGGCCCTCATCGGAACGGGTTGATACGCGTTCACTGGGTGAGCGTACGGTATGCGGCATGCGCCTGTTGCATTCCCGCGGCGCGTTACTTCGCACATACTCGCATACCTGTTCCCCAGTTTCTGGGCGTGTATATCGCTCGCCTCTCCCGCCGGAATCCCGACGTACATATGATGGAAGGGAGGAAACGGAAGATTTTACTATACGGTAAACCGTCGCGCGTGATCGAGAAAAGGCGGCCTCCCTTTCGAACGAGGTATAATACCGCGACGGTATCGTTTCCACGTACCATCACGCGAGGCGTGTATACTTACACCGCGCGAAGCCGGGTTGTTACGTCAGCGCGAAAAGGCCGAATGTGGAACGAATTATAAAAATCTCGTAACGCGCGCGCGAAGGTCACGCTCGGCGTACCGCGCGAGATCGTTGCGCGAACGAAAGAATTATGCACGCACGTAATAGGACACGTATAAATAATGGATTCCTCCCTTTCTTCTGTCTTGTTCTTTATTATTCGTCGCACTCCTTGATTCGCCGCTTTTTGCGATCAGCCGGCGCGAGGAGACAGTCTCCGGGCGTGATCACTTCGTCTCTAACTTCGATTATCTATAGACTGCGTGGTGGCTCGATATTTACACAAAGGAGCGTCTTAGCGTTGCGCGAAAAAAAAACAAGAAGAGAAAAATCCAGGCTGTGTGCACGGAATGGTAACGCTTTCTCGCCTCCTCGTGCGTGGAAAACTATAAAGTAATTTTCGCGAGAGTAATTTACATTTCCGGACGATGTTTAACGCCGCACCAGTTTCTCGACTCTTTCACGCACGATATCGCCGTAAATCAAAAGCGGCATTACTTACAATTAATTTCACAAGTCTTTCTCTCGTCGACGTAGATCCAATCCAGTCCTTGAATGCGTTGATTTCGGCCGGGCGTCGCGTCGGTCTCGTGCTGGAACATTCACTGTTAAATTCATAATATCAAAGTATACTCAATTTAAGTTACTTTTTATTATATTTCTATAAATCGCCACTGTTCCAACCCAATATATCGTTAATTTGATTAAAACAATGAAGTTAAATTTAACTGAAATTTATAATTATTATTATTTATTAAATGCGTACGTCAATATAGACGATGTTTACTTTGAAACTAACTAGACTGTGTCAGTCTATGGTTTATAGAAATTGATTAATTTACATTTTAAAGAATTTTCTCTAAAAAATCCTCTGAAAATATATGGCAGTTGTGATACTTGCTATGCATTTCAATAAAATTAATCGAACTCATTTTGTATATTTTATTGTAATTTTATAATGAGAGAGATGTACATAAATTCTTCGAAATACGATATTGTGTCTCACGACTACCATATTTTCAGGATAAATTTGAAGAGAAAATTCTTTCCGTGCGTGTATATATACGAAAGAAAGAGAAAGAAATATCGATGGCAGTCCACGAGGCAGACTTTTTTTAAATATAATTCCATGTTCACATAATTTATCTCGGCATTGTTAGGCCCGTTTCTCTCGTTACCGGCGACGCGTGCATCTTTGCGTGCAACGCGATCACTTGTATGATTTTTGTCGACCGCTACGCACACGCGGCGACTCTCCTCTCTCGACTCGGTTCGGATACCATCGTGTCACGCACGATGAATACGGGTGATGGTACTTGGACGCAAATTGTTACGGTTGTTTTTGTCAGAATATCTAATTGTTGGCAAACACATCTCAGGGGGGGGGGATGTGTTAGATTTTATCCCGAAACGGAAACAATTAAGCATTGTGTATCTATTATTTGTTAAACAGTTGATAATTCTCTGCTAAAATTGTATATTTTAAACAAATAAATTAAAGAATTCAAGGACTCTTTTATATAACAATAATCAATAACATTAAATAGGGCGAAATAAAAGTCAAATTACAATTAAAAATCTAAATTTCTTTGACAATTTATTCTAATATATTGCGAAGAATATCACGTAATTTTGGCGTTTCGTCCCGGCTTCCACTACTGAACTCATCAGTAAGGCATTGTAGTGGCTTGGACGCCTAGGTAAGTTATTAAATCGAGATTCTATCTGATGGCGGATCAATGTAGTAATATTCTTCGCAATATTTATCCAAAGTAAGAAATATCCTATTAATATATGTAGCCTCCCCAAATTGCGCGCCGAAGTGCTGAGACACGCGTGTCTAATTAGTAAATTACTATATTAGTTTTGTATGTAAATGTATATTTATTCGATACAAAAGCCATTAATTTGATTCAACAATCATTTCTTTATTAAGTAAATATTTATAATATTACAAATAAACGTTTACTTACAATTATTTAGAGAAACATGTGTTAAGAGATTTAGCTGATTTTTTTCACTGTATACCAAGATTCTAAAGTCCTTATTTGCACGTAGTCCGTGTTTACTGGACAGCAATGGTGCACTATGCGGTAGTGTACCATCCCACGCAGATCTGCGCAAATTTTTGTGAAAGTAAAAGACCCGAGCGAAGAATTCAACCGGTACCACGCGTGGCCGAGTAAATCACGTTTGGCACACTGACTCGATTTTACGCGGCATCGCGCGAACGACCTCCTGGCAGATCCGAGGATGATGTTACGTGTTCGCGTGTTGCGTTAATGGAGACTATAGAGATCGGCGAGAAAAATAGCGGTGGAAAATAATCGCGATCCGGACGGCTCGTTGTACACGCGGTTATTATTTTCTCGCAATCGCTATGCGTGGGAAGGTGTCTGTCGTGCGAAGAGGATGTGCGCGCTGCTATACCGAGTCTTTCTCCTTATTGCGAGAGACATTTCGTCGACCTCCAACCATAACGAAGTGCCAAATTACGCGACGTATTCTCGCGCCCTAGCTCCGCCTATTATCCTGTCTTTCTATTTTTCCCTCCTAAAAGAGATGCAATTAAATTCCGTCTCGGCGCGTGGAAAATGATGCGAAAGACTTTTCTAGAATTTCCGGTAAATCGTGAACTGTGTGTGTCTCGGGTGCATCTTTAAATATAATAACCTCGCAAAATCTGTGAGTAAAAGGACATCCTGTGCGCCGCAAAGCAAACTGAGTATCCGCTCGTACGATGTTAACTAGTGGATTAATTATCGCGCGCGCTCAAATGATAATGCCTCGAACGTGGAAATCAAATTAGCATATCGCGGAGATAGCCATCTCATCGCTATAATCCAGCGATTATATTCTATGGAGACTTGAACGTCTAATATCCTGCATCCCGCAATGTTACCCGCGGGGCATCCCGTAACGTTGACCTTCTTTCTCATATTCTTCGCGCGCTCGTGAAGATACTTACTATGTTACGACTTTCTGATAGCTGCAGACTGCGGTACGATATTGATACACGTTATCTACGATCATCCCGCGATGCATGAGGGCATTCTACAAGAGCTGTTCCAGAATCATTTCCCGTCTCGGGCTTGCATACACCGAGAGAAATGTTTGCTATCAACAATTAGAATTTCGTTGATATATATGAATTATCAACATTCTGTTATGTTTTAATTACAGATTATGTTGTTCTAATCAAAATTTTAATGAAAATAAAAATTATAATTAGAACAACAAAATTTATAAATTAAAACATAACAGTACAATTTATAAATTAAAACATAACAACATTTTATTAATTAACGTATCAATAAAATTATGGTTGTTCATATTAAATTCTCAATTTACGCACACGAGAATTGTATGTGAAATCACTTTCTAGCTCTTGATCTTTCAAAGATAGCCAGAGCTACGTTCCAAAGTTATCGTGGAGAATACGTTCAGGAATTCAAGGTATATCATTTTATCCTTGTTGTTCATCGAATAACGCGGCCCATAACTTACCTCTTTTACTCGGAGTAAAATTTTGGAACGCAGGAAGAGAGAATTTATTTTGCGGAACGATATCAATGTTCTCTTCCCTGTGCATATGCATAATTTCCTTCCTTCCTGCGCCACGAAGCGCAGTTTACGAGGTACTCTGAAACTTCTCGGAGGTCGCGCACATCAGCATGCACTCGTCCTTCCATGCAGAATCACCGCAGTCCAGCCTCCTTCCTTCGCTGATCCTCGAGAGGAGTTGGAAATCTCGTCCCGCGATGACTTCGCGTCTTATCTCTTTGCTTGCTCAAACCTTATTTATTCACATACCGAATGAAATTTGCAGTTCTCACGACAGTGGTGACGACGGCACGTCGTCGTCACGTTAATTGCTTGGGCCAGATGTACCAGCCAGAGATTCGCGGGAGATATTACTTCCGCTTCATTCTCGACGTCCACACGACAGCGCGCTGATGCCTCTAATGGAAAAAGACGATGTGAAATCGCCGTGAAAATCCGGGCAAAAACTACGCGACGACGGTTTCGTTCGCTTTCCTCGCGATCTCGTCCCGTTTAAATGCGAGACAACTTTTTCCCAATTAAATTACGAAAGTGAAATAGACGGGACGACCGGCTATGGAATGGCCTTGAGCGATAGAATTAATTTGACATGTAGATTAAAGAAGATTAAACTTCTACTTAGCCTCTCGTTGCGCTCCTCTTGTAACACCCCGTTACTAATTCTATCATAATGAGATTATAACTAGTTATAGGAGAATAAAATTTGTTACGGTAGATCAACGTTAATCCGTCGCGATAGAACAAGATCGATCGTTTTAACCTCTTCAGATTCTGTGTATATATATATATTGTAATATACAAACTTGAAGACATTATCCGTTGGACATACTTAATTCTATCGACATCATCTGAAATGTACATATTAACATATATATTTGGTAAAAACAGTCAATATTTTAGCAAAATTAATTGTTTAGTATAAAGTTAGGTACTTAATAAAGTGCGCATGAATTGAATTAAAAATTTTTTTAAGATAGTTTCGATAAAATTTAAAAGCGTCAAAGGCTGGCAAAGATATAACACGCAACGCACAGTACCGGTTACGTTTTAATTCTTAATAAAACGAATGCGGGATAATGACTGACAATTATGTGTGAAATAGCCAAGGCCGGTCGTTCTTTCGACGATCGAAAGTACTGAAGTACTTTCACTCGGCTTCCGTTGGTATTGTCGAAAGAGCATCCGGTGTATCTTCTCAGTCTCCACTTTTTTGTCGAAAAAGAAAAATCTCGATTGAACTTTCAGAGCTGCGCGAATGTCGGACAGTCTCCCGATGGATGATCGTTCAACGATATCAGATAACGCAGCTTCAGAGCTGCAACTTAAGAAGTTTGCGCTCTTAGTTCTCTTTTCTGAAGCGTACGGGTAAAAGGCCGAGACGTTAACTATCTTGCGGCTGTTTCCCCGGGGCTGAAACTCAAATCAGAAAGCTGGAAAGTATGTTAGACGGCGCAACCTAAAGACAGATATATATTCTTGCCTATATATTGAATTTCCTTCACCAGGTAGATCTCGTAGTTTCTGTTTCGTATACCAAACTTGCGTGTGCAGCATTGATATTTCTCGCTTGTTCGCCAGCCTATGTAACTCGTCCATCTTCGAGATTGATTTTTTTCTATATCTAAAGTATAGTGTACATTTTGCTAATATATCCGCTCAAGGATAATAATGTATAATTATAAATTATTCAGTTGTTATTACGCCGGTAGTCGTTACCGTACACCGTGTCGGACCGGTCAGCTATGGTCAGGAACTTCGTTAAATGTCAGTCTGGTGAATACCAGCATAAAGGGCCGTTGACTTCAGCGAGTGCACTTGAGGATTCAGTAATAAACGTGCTGGCGATAAGAATATATGAATATTTGACGAGCGCAAAGAATATTTCAGTGCAAAGTCTTGTTTGAAATATGTGTTTTTAAATCATCTCACGATCAATAAAATGACTATGACAGTTTCAAATATTTATATGCTTTTCATTCCTCTTGTCAATATAACGCGATGACGTATATAATTTAAATTCTTGTCTGATTTACTGAGAAATATTTTCGCTGTGACACTTCGGATTATTCCATCTGTGATAGACATCACAAAATGTATAACCGATTGTTTAAAGTCATCAATTCGTGGATGGAAAAAAATAGTTTTGCTAAAATATATCTAAAAATTTAGGTACACTGAAGAAAAGTACCAAATTTTAATAAATATTTGTTTGAATAATTCTAAAAAAATTAATATTTATTAAATTTAAGTATATATTAATTTAATACAAAAACCATTAATTTTATTTAACCATTTTTTTTTGTTAAGTAAATTTATTTACTGTAAGTAAATGTTTACTTAGCACTATTAAAAAAAAATATGTATCAATTTTTTTCGTCAAAGTAGATCTGACAATAATTTTGTTGGACCTTTAAAATAATTATGCAGAACTCGATTTAAGGATCGATGTCAATACTATCAAAAGTTTCAACATCTTAGAACTAATTTGTGCGTCCTACATAATTATTTTGATGACCTAAACAACATTTTTTCGGATCAGTGTCTAACTAAATTTTTAGATATTTCGGTAACATTTTTTTCTCGTACACTTTTAAAAGATCAGAAAGTTTCAAATCCTTAATTCCTTCTCTTTCTGCGCGTTTCCGCTCGAAATTCCACGTGCGTACACTCTTTCAGCGCGCTTTCGACGACGTCGTTGAACCTCGGGCACCTCGCGCGTCGTTTGAATGTTTTACGCTTAGCCCGAAACAATGCTGGGAACACGGCCCACGGGATGCCTTTTAACATCGCGAATGTGCTGGCTCCAGTTATACCTGTTTGGCGAAAAAGACGAAGAAGGAGGGACCAGGCGAGAGCGAGCGGGCGGACGCGTGCATGAATGGCATCGTGCTACCACGATTCAACTGGGACAGATATTCGAATCTCGTGTGTTACGTTCGCCTTCTCTCCACCCACGCTTATACTCGTACCTACCGCGGCGTCGACATGCACTTAATTATCACATTTGCGATATTATCGCTTGAGGAAAGTCAGAGGAAAGCTCCGGTAGCCATCAACCGATGAGATCGAATCTGACCTCCACTCCGACGTGGTTCCTTTCTTTTAGCTATAATCTACTCGATAATTGAATCCTATTATCGAGTAATTAATTATCGATTAATCAGACTAACCACGATATTAAGACATCAGACATTTTTCATCAAAATTGTGCAAATGAGAAAAAAACGCTTTATCTCGTTCTGCAGTGTTGCACGAAAAGAACAGTTTTACTGAAACATCTGTAAATTTATAGTTGTAATTAAATTTCTAGATATTTATATATTATTATTTTTGGATATTATTTTCAGATCTGTGGCTAGTATTTACAATCAGTTCTTATAATTTAAGACCTTAAGTATAATATATCTTAAGATGTTATAAACTAATCAAAGTGCCGTATTAGCATCTTAAGACTATCGTGAAATAAGAAACGGATAAATACACCTAAAAATTTTTTAATATTTTAAAATCATTTTTCGTGCGAGAGCAAAATAAGATGTGTACTATTTCGTTCTGACCAACGTGATTTAATAAATGTCGGTTCAATCACAGATTGCTTATATCTTGTGACCAGATTATACGATTGGAAGGTTTCTACTGAAGGTTTTCAAGAGAGCAACATTTCGTCGCTTTCAATTTCCTACTCTCGTTCGTTTCATGTGGTATATGCGAATACTTATCGCAGGGCGTGGTACAAGCGGCTAATGAACTGGTATCGAGACACGTAGGCGGAAGAGTTTGTCTAACGAAGCGAACACGAGGCGGTACCAAAAGTCGGAAACGACGTTCCAACGGTTCGAGAGTTGACTCGAGCGAGAGAACCAGCTCGGACTCTCCGTGTGCTCCACGCGGCGAGGACGTGTGCGGGAAGCCGGTCGGCGTGATATTTCGACTGGAATATGACCCGACGACCTCGGAATAGAATCTAAACTCCCCCTCGCGTCAAGTACTTTCTCCTGAGAATGTTCCGGGCGAAACGTTATTAATCTCTTCATCAGGACTGTGAGCGGCGGGGGTGAAGGAAGAGAGAGAGAGGAAGAGAGAGAAAAAAACCGGAGGCCTATTGTTGCGGGATTTGAACGCAGGTGCATCGGCTTGACCTTTCGAGCGCATAAGGAAAGTGCAAATCTTCAAACGTAGCTCGCCAAGTTATCCGGTGCTGTCGGATGCATTACGTCGTGCGGAACGAGTTTGGAGTACCGCAAAGTGGCTGGCAGAACGCTCTAATTTGGCTGTCGCAGCGGATTGTCCTTTTTTTCGATATCACTCGCCGTTGTCGGCGTATACAATTTATCTACGTCCACGTAAACTCGCCACGACGTTGAAAAGAAAGAAGAAAAAAAATTAATACTATTGCGCAATCTCTCCAGCCGATGTAAAAGCGAGACTTTCACCAGCGGTAACGAATCGAGAATCGTTATCGCGGGGGTTCCCAGTGTACGAGGACTCTGCGGGGGTTAATCGCGACGGTGTCATCGGTGAATGATACTTGTTACTCGAAATGTAGCTCTCCTTATCCAATCATTTCTAGTAATGATGTCTCGCGAACGTGATGACGATAACGATGAGCTTGTTAATTCGATTCTGCTGCGACTTCGCACGAAGAAAAAGTTGCTCGAGTAATTTTTATCTTGCAAATCTAGTAAAAATATTTTAGCTATTTTTGCCAAATTCACGATAAATTTTACTTGGGTGAAAAGTACATTACAATTATAATAAATTTAAGAGATTGCTATCTTATAGTAACGTAAATCATATTGTTCTCAAGAATGTCACACAGTACGAACAACTCTCAAGATTTTATATTTTTGGATTTTTTATTGCGCAATAAAGTAAATTTTATCCAAGCGCCAAGGCAAAAATATATTCGATAAAGTAAATTGTATTGAGATTTATAATATATTTATAGATTTACTTTACGAAATGTAAAAAGTACCTTGCAATAACTTATACAGCAATCGTTTATTTACTAAAGAAGTAAACGTTATGTAAATCGGCACTCTGAGTAACTTCCATAAAATTTACTAGAATTCTAGCATATATTATACTCTCCGAAGGTGCGATTTTCTTCAAATGCTTTGAAGTATTCTTTAACTGATTAATTCATAAAATTCTTTCTTCCGATTGACCAACGAAGTATTTGTAGTGTTATATGGCTCGCACTTTCAAACTTTTAGAGTGGATTGCCACTATAATATATGGAAAGTGAAATTCACTCTTAAAGATTAAAAATTGAGCCACTCTTTTTCAAGACTCTATCCTTATTTTCACTCTTTAAAGTGAGATTCTACTCCAAAGAATTGAAAGGGTACTTTATAATTTTCTCTATGCGCGAACCTGCGTTTGCGGCGAATGACTATTTCCGCAGAACGGCGAAGAAGGACGAAGCGAAGCGTTTTCTGGACAAACTCATCGATTTCTCGCGTACCACTTTTCCTGCACGTACATATGCATACAAACTGCATTATGCGTTTCCTATACGCGAGAACGGCTTTGTTGCTAATAGACTGAGGCTTAAGGGTCAACGGAACACGTCGGAAATTTATCATCTTCGCATACTTCTTCTTGGATATACACCTCGTATATCGTTCGCGCGATTCCTCCTCGTAACGGTTGGTTTACTACTGACCGTGTCATTAAACTGACATAGCGGCGAAACGTCAAAAGCGAAAGAATGGAATTTTCTTCTTCTTTTTTTTTTTTTTAACTCGTTGATCGCGGTACGGCAGTAATATGCGTCTCTTGTGATTGTGCGAGTAACGAGGGCACTGGGCCGATGTTTTCGGAGGTCGTTGCAACGTCAGGTTGAATCTGATTGAGGGTTCATTAAAAACAATAGGAGTTGGATTCGCTCCAAAGCTATCAGATAGGATACGAAATGTATAAATGATTCACGAACTCCGGTAACGTAGCGAGATTGTCCGATCTGCACGAACGTCCGTGAAATGTACGAATTAGATACCGTCCTCAAATTATTCCGCAAATTCTCGTGCACTTTTTGCAATGTTTCAAACGTTCTTCAACAATCCTTTCTGTAGAATGAGTTCCAGACAACATATGGGGGAAAGCTATAAACGCGTATATATGAATATTTATGTTCATTCTACGTTTAGCGTTGACTGTGGATAGTGAACGTGTCAAACGACATCCGATAAAGCTTTTACACGCCATGCGTTGCCGATTGTTGCATTCGTCATTATGTCCAAGTGGATCAAGGTTTTGTCGACTATTAACGCAACGTAACTAAACATTGATACACAGGAATGGCGCGGCTTAATCGCTATTATTCGTCTGGTAGCTCCGGATTAATTAATATTACAGCTTCGAAACAATGGAATGACCGTGGTGGCTAGTTTCAACGAAAAAAAAAACTTGCTCGTCATCCTTTGAACTATTGTTAGCGAAGCGTATTGTTGACGTTTACGTCTTATTGGTCCGATCGTCGTGGAAAAGGTGGATATGCGAAGGCGTTCCCCTTGGCGGTAATTTATAATCCATTCTTATTTTGAAACCGTCTTAAGTGACGTTTTACGATGCTAATACGGCCCTTCGATTGGTTCACGACATCTTAAGAGTGTACTTAAGATAGTCTATGAATACCGATCTATATAAGTGAGCTTACGCGATCTATATAAATTTTCAAGCGAGCGTTGAGCACGACGATTTTCCTCATTCATCACCTGTCAGATCACCCTGTCTCGTCAACCTACAGCCCCCATTCCCCGCGGTGGGAAGATATGCGCGCGTGCGACGAAAGATCTCAGAAGTGGGACACCTTCTCTTATCGCGCCGGAGCATCCCGTAAACGACGGGAACGAGCCACGTAGAAAGGCAGAAGGGAAAGGATGAGGACTCCGGAGTGAGAGTACCGAAAGAGCACTTAGGGGAGCTAAGTGCTTCCGAGAGAGGGAACGGCGAAAGATTTGATTTATCGTTCTTCGTGTCGG
Source organism: Cyphomyrmex costatus (assembly GCF_001594065.2). Taxonomy (NCBI): domain Eukaryota; kingdom Metazoa; phylum Arthropoda; class Insecta; order Hymenoptera; family Formicidae; genus Cyphomyrmex; species Cyphomyrmex costatus. The sequence continues at coordinate 1,228,724 of NW_017280250.1, read as the reverse complement.
AATAATCAGAGAATGAACATTTTCTTTACGAGAGATCCAAAGGTAAATGTTCCTCCTGTTTCAACGGAGTCCAAGCTCATCAGTTCAAGTGTCACTGCGCGTTTATCCGAAATTCAAAATCGGTGGAAAGTGGCCGGGTAGTGAAGTGAGACCTACCCCCCCCCCCTCCCTTCGATACCCTCTCGATCAAAATAGCAATGAGGAGAGACGGGGGCAAAAGTCGGGGCCTGAAGTATATGAAAGGAAAGGAGAGGGAGACGAGCGCGAGAAAGGAAGGAGTTGGATTACCGCTCGGTGGGCACACGACGTTTCGATCGAGCTGGCTACCACAGAGCCACAGAAGACCGGCTGCCTCCGAAGGAACCGGTTGCGTGTCGGAAAGGGCAACGACGGGAACTGGCAGGTTCCATCACGAGCGAGCTATGAGCGGGCAGAGCGTGGACATGGTCTGGGACCCGCAGACCCAGACCAACTCGTTAGAAGGCTGGGATTATTCTATCGAGCTCGCGTACCTTAAGAGTCTTAAGGGATCCTCCTCCGAAAGTAGTAAGTAAGCGCGAACGTAAGAGGAGATGATTGGAATCTATGCGGGAAAGATTGACGGTGCTATAATGTGTGGTGTTGTTGTGATCAAGAGGATGGTGTTTACTTATGGAAGAAGTGATAACGTTAAGAGAGGTGGTAGATTGTTGTGCGATCTTTATCGCGTGTCAAATTATAACTGTTGTGGTCGAAAAAGGTAAACTTGTAAAAAAAAACTGTGGCGGCAACTATATAAATGTAACAACTGTTACCTAAAAGTTTTATATGTGAAATTAATTTATTTAGCTGAATAAACTATTTTTTAATTACAATAACTATATACATTAATTCTACATAAAAAAATTGTATAGTTGTCATCTATATAAATTGTTAACGCTATATATTTTTCCAAGTGTATAAAAAGGGTAGAAAAGATATTTCCACGCTACTAAAGGATTTATAAAGATATACCGAATATATAGAAAGGATGATTTTGTTGAAACATTAACAAATTTAGTTATATATGTAAGTACAGATCTGAAAATAACTTTGTTGGATCGTCAAAATAATTATGTAGGGCGCTCAAACTGGTTGGTGAAATATCGAAAACTTTTTGCGACATTACTAATCATGTTTGAAATTCCTACGCAATTATATTTTGATGGTTAAACAAAATGATTTTCAGATCTCCATCTAGCTAGACGTTTAGATACTTCAGCAGAATAATTCTTTCCGCATGTCTATTTTATTGCGCAGATGTATACGTTCAGTTCAGTATACTGAAATCTGTTTGGAAACAATTACAAGCCGTGCTCCGTGACATTTAAAAGTCAATTAAGAAAATAAGAATTCCGTCCGTGAACTTCGCGGGTCACGTCGTTCCGTCGTGACACCGAGCACCGAGTACCGCGAAACGGTAGCTCGGTCGTTTGCTCACCGCGAAGGTCCTTGGCCCTAGCCGGTGTCAGAATGAGGGAGTGCCGCGAGCGTGAACCAGCAACCTGCAACCGTCGCTCGGCAGGCTGCAGCATAATTATCATTCGAAGCGAGTCCAGGATGATTTCAATTCCATCAACGTAGATATTCCTTCGAATTCCCTCAGGTTCAGCACGGATGATCCGGAACTGAAATTATCGTTCACGCTTCGATTCCCTCCTCCTTGCGCGTATACCTATCAGAGATTCAATCCCGATAGATTAAAAACAAGAAATGCGCTCGTGCAAGGAAGCGTTCATGCAAAAATACGCCTCACGTTTTGCGCAGATCTACAGTTGGCGGCGGAGCTTGGCAAGACCCTCCTGGAACGGAATAAGGAGTTGGAGAACATCATCAAGTTGCACCAAGCTACTGAGGAGGAACAGACGCAAGAAATCGAGGTTACTATAAATCTTGCAGTAATTTTTCCGCGAGTATAATTGTTATAGTTCGAAACGATAATTGTTGCCCGCGGCAAACCGGTGTTGCTCTTTGGTTACTCTCGGATAATTTTACTAATAGCTCCCCGCGTCTTCCGTAAAGCATTTTTGTAACGTACAAGACTTGCACCAGCGACAATCGCGCGGGCACAGTAAGAAAATTCGAGTCGTAACGATTTGCGGAGTTGCTCAACCTCGAAATTGCACTGCCCGATGAATACGCGTGTTATTTGTTCGTTCCGCAGTACATGAAAAAGCAGATTGCCGCCCTGAGGGAGGTGAACAATACGAGGCTGAAAGTCTACGAACAGCTGGAAGTTAGCGTGCAAGATCTGGAACGTGCGAATCATCATCTGGTGATCGAGAACACGAGCGATAAGAAACTGATCAAAAGGTAGACGTTATCTCTTCCCTTCGCTCCTTTTTTTTACGCCATTTTTTTGATTGGCGAAATGATTTTCGCGAATAAGGAGGAAAGAAAAAAGGAAAAGAAAAATTGGCGTTCTCATTCGAAAGAAATATATTTTGATGATATTCCAGATAAGATTCTATTAGAAGTATCGCGGAAAAGTGCCGGCCTAACGAGATCTGTTATTATATTGTATCTTGTTAGCTTGGTATTGTATTGGCTACGTGAACCGTTCTAAGCTCACCTTTCTAAATACATAATGCATGCGCACTGTCTGATACAATTAAAGTTCATGGAAAGTTATTAAGTATTATTTTCCTATTTAACACCATTCTAATCTCCCTAATGGAATCTATTTCTCCCAACAATAAGCTTTTCTATTATTAACGATATACGATGCGTAATTCTGTCGGGATTTCGGGGTCAATGTGCTTCTCGAACAAATCGGACGCCTTACGCTTTGGCTTTCCGCGATTGACCCGAAATTCCGGAGAAACTTCGCCTGGGACGCGCTGCGCATTTCTCCGAATGAGGCGACATTTCGAACAGATGTCCGACTGCCGGAGAAATTGCGATACCGTGCAACGTTCCGCAATAACGAGACTCCTACTGATAATCATATAACAATTTGCGCGCTACCAGCCAATCCGTGACTATCGAGAATCTGGAAGTAAGATGCGAGGAGCTTCAGAAAAAGATTGACGACTTGATCGAACAACTGCGCCAGCATGCCACGAGCCCGTCTAGGAATAATGTCCAACAACATCAGCAACAACAACTGCAGCAGCAACAGAGTACTGATTGGGAAACTTCGGATACGCAAGGTGGCAGCGAGAAACAGGTACGAATAGTTTCAATATTTTATATAACATATAACATTCCAAACAACTTTAAGACGTCTTTAGAACATTTTATGTCCCACTTTTAAACGGGCATATCGTTTGGGATTATTCTTTGCTTTCCCGAGTTTTCAAGAAAAGAATTGACACTTTTGTTCAGAGAGCTGCCCCGAGCTTATCGAAGTCCTCCCAAGAGACAATCGAAGCTGCTGCGGCGAGTGACGAAGAGATGACCACATTGCTGACACAGCTGCAGGACGCTCGTAATCAAAGGGCTAGGGAACAGAAGAAGGTATTCGAACTCAGTCAGCAGCTGACTACCTTGTTGCAGGAGAACAGCACATTGGAGGAACAATTAACGGAATGGCGTAACAAGGCGCAAGATGTAAAGAGTTTGCAAGACGAGATTAGCACCTTGGAGGAAGTCAGGTACGTGCGTTCCCATTCATTTCCCTTTCTTCAACGCAGATCGCTCCATATACCTAATTAAAAGCTACATCGTGAAAAGAGATTCACCTTAATGTAAATGAGAATGAATTGGAACGTAAAAAGTTGCATGTTATCGGCATAAAATTTTACATAAAGATATCGGCGTGGCAATGTTTATGAAATAAGTGAAAATGTCATTATAGACGAGGTCAGTTGTGCGGGCGTTGTTTGCGCGGCATGGACACGAGGACGCACGACGAACTTTCCATAATGCTGGATCAGGAAGAGTATGACGACATAAGTATGGCAGAATCATTAATCAGTGAGAACCAGCGCGACTCCGAATTGACTGTACAGGTATTTCTTCTTTTTTTTTTTTCGTTTGTTAACATTTGGTTCATCCTTGCGAACCACTGTTTATTAATCTGCGTTTGCACGAATCGAGTCTTTTCTTTTGCTCTGTCGTTACAATGTCGCTTCTTTTGATCAGTTATGCTTGCCTAGAATAGTAATTATCTTTTATCTGCTTTAGGAAGTGACAAACTTCGCGAAATCCAAGCCAAAGACAGAACATAAATGGTATAGTTCGTTGTTGTGGAGGATATTTACTTATACGAAAGTGCCGTTGTTATTATTTCATTTTTTCAAAGCAATTGTCTATGTTAGAACTCATGTTATTGTTCCGATATTGCTCGCGCCTTTTCATATACCGTTATTCATTCTTCGTAGAATGTCTCTCATTGTTCTTAAACTTTGGCTGTTCAGACATCAGAAATCAAAGATTCTTTAACTCAATGTGCACTGAAAAATTCAAATTTAATCAATTCCCCTACAGTATATACTTTATTAAAGAGACATTCTGGAAACGTTCTTAAGATATTCAGAGGACATAGGGCCGTCCTGTGAATGTCTTTAGGTTGTCTTTAGAAGTATATGCTGTATGGATTGAAGATAATCTCAACTTCCTAGGAACAATGAAGATTTTAAAACATTTTAAATTTTAAAATTGACTTTTTACTATTATATATAATTACTCTAATTGGTTATTACATATAATTAATATTAATGTTTAACAAATTTTATTTTGTATGATACTTTTTTCTTAAAATGACATTAAAACGCAAGTATAGATGTACATAATAGATTAATAATGTACTTGTTGTGTCATTATTAAAAAAAAAATTATATTTTTATTTTATCTAATTTTGTCTTAATGAAAAATTAATTTACTATTGAAAAAAAATTTAATTTAATTTAATTGTTTATTCAAGCGTAAAGTGCCTTTTTAATAAATGTTAAGACAATTATAATATCAAATATACGGCGACAAATTGATTATTTAATTCCTATATAAAGATTATTAAGACTGTGTCTATTTCTCGGCAATATTAAGGATCTAGGATAAGTAAATGTAAATATTTGTGCTTGTGCTATTATTCTAAGCATGATAGCTCTTGTTATTGGAATCGCTGCGTCTAGTCGAATGATTTTAATCGATTACTTTGTACAATGTGTAAGTGCCAGATTTATAAGATCTTAAATAAAACATATCTTCTCAAAGAACTTTTTGCAATCTTTAATATCCTATAAATCTGGCAGATCCTTTGCCTCTCTGCTTCCAGTTATCCTTCATTTCTACGCAACATTTCATATAATTACTAACGTAAATTGAAATGAATAAAAGTTACGTATAACAGTTTATATTAATATAAAAATTATATGTGACTTTCTATGAGATTCTAGATTTGTGGTAAAATTTGAACGCTGATCGCTTTTCTCGCGTACGTATACTTTTCCCCACTTAAATATTAAAATTAATCATAACCGAAATTCATTGTCATAGTCATTTTCATAATTTCAACTGCACATACGTTAATTACCTGCACACAGGATACATGCAGCAAAAATGAAGGTACCGATGAACTGGACAGCGCGAATCCTTATCGAGTTCTGGTAGAGAAGTATCAGGCCTTGTTGGAAGTGCAGAGACATTGTCAGCCCCGTCGCAAAGACGTCACACCCGCGACGTGTATGTCGTTGCAGGAAGAGTTGGAGATGTCCGGAGAATTTAATAATTTTTATCCAGCTGCTTCTGAGGCTGAGGTTGCTACTGCTTCGGAATCGATCAAAACCGCCTCGCGAGCCAAATCTGAAAGCGCCGGCAAGAAACCCTTCTCGGCTACTCCAACAGATTTCTCCGAAGCTGAGACATCGTCGTCAGGCTTCTCGGATGAGACCAGTAACAAGGCGACGCAGACAGACGGCAGGCCAGGCTCGTTTCTATGTTCCATCGCTGACGGTGAAGACTGCAAGTTTAGCATTTACGATGATAACAGTCCGTTCGAGAGCAGGTTCCGCAAGACGCCCGAATATCGACAACTCTTCAGCGAAATCTTCAGCGTTTTGAAACGGGCAGCTGAGGCGAAGGACGAGGGCGAAAAGTTACCATTGCTGGACGAACCCGCTACATCGCAGCCGAAGTATGACGCATCGTTTCAGGAAGATTTGCAAAGCGAAGCAACGGACGACAATCAAAGCGTCGTGTCCTCCATGGTGTCGTCAGTGGTCTCGGAACCGGTCTTTAGGGTGCAGTCTGCCAGCCCGGCTAATCCAAAGGACAGCAAACAATCTGACAACAAGTCCAGTAATATCTCCGCGAATCAACAGTCCACAAAGGATGCAAGCTGCAGACTGGATTATGTATCTCTTAATTTACGCGTTCGCAAGAAGTCCTCGGCGAAAAAGAACACCGCTAAGAAGACGCAACACAACGACCGGTCGACCACACCGGACGTTATTCCCACGACGAATCCGAAATTCGTTCCGGCCAAGCCCAACAGCGGCCGAAGGAGATTCAAACCATTCAACCCTGCCGAACTCGAGCACTCCGGTGCGTGGAATGGTCAGCACAACGCACATCCGAATCGGTTGAGGGATAAAAAATTGTATGGTCGTGGCTCGAATGAACAGCAACAACAGCATAACAATTTCGAGTACAAGGATTTCAAACCTAGCACCGCGTCGGAAGAAGTAGCTCGGCTGAAGCGATTAGAGATGTCTTATGCAGAGGTTCTTCGTACGCCTAATAACAAATCCAGAGCCAATAATCATCATCATTATCGTAGAAATTAAACGGGATGAATGAACAGAAGTTCGTACAAGATCTAGTTTTATATTCGGATTTCGATTGTATCCTGACTAAGATAAAGATATCACGCGTTGATTACGTATCATTCATCCCGCGATGAGATCCAGTATTGTTTTGTACTTTCTTGTAAATATTTAATGACGCGGATACGTTTAACGGCATGTTTCTAGGCACTAATTAACGTATCCGCATTAGTTTTAAGTTTGAACATTTCATACTTCATTGTATATCCCCTTTCCTTCCACGCGGTGAACATACAACGACGAGTATTGACCCCCTGTGGCACTGTCGTTAGTCGTTACGGAGAAGAGAAAAATTTATCAATGTGCCATTTACTCTCCGTGTCAAAATATCAACTTCCGATTTTAAAACTCGCACTATTCTTCGATAACGTATAATTTTTTCCCAGGGAGATAGTGCATGTCAACAACATGCGTGGTGTGTTAGCTTTTGTATTTTATAGGTATGAATATTGTGATGATGTTGTACGTATAAATAAATAAATTCTTTATCGTATTAAGTCGCTCTTCCCTTTTTCGCGCTCTATCGAATAAGGTAAGGTGGTGCAATTTCACATAATAGTACAATTTTGAACGAAATGATTTAAATTTTCGAGTTTAAGTTTGGTTCTTTCTGGTTGGTGGTTCCCTCCGCACAATGAGATCAATGTTGCCAAACATGAACTTGAATGTGAATTCAAATCTTCTTTTTCTTCTTCTTTAAGCTTCTATATGATTTTTCGATCACTTATAAGGTTCACAGTTCCGCGATAAAATATGAGTCTTCTGATCCAGTGTATGCCTCTTCTTCGGAGACTGTCACAATTTTTGTCTCATATCAAATCAAAGTCTCATATAGATCTTGAGCTTTTCTTTAAATATTGATTCTTGAATGAATTAAGATATTGCGTAACACATATTAGAACAATAGTGCTCTTTAAGCGAGACATAATTGTAGTATTATATTTATTTGCAAAGTGGAGCGAGATGTTCTTTTAAACGCGAAAAATCTCGTATTTAAGGCGCAGATGGAATCGAACCCGAATCCATAGATCGCAAGTCGACCACCTAGAATATGTTGCCGATTCAAATCTCGTTTCATTCAGAATTGTATCACCTTATTCTCCATCTATACATAATTATTATTATGGATCTTCAGTGAGAAAATAAATTTTTCCAGTACTTATTTCTGCGTAAATTTATAATAAGAGTCTGAAAAAATGACTTGTCTAACATATAAACATACATATCTTTTCGAAATTTGAAACTATAAAAACCACATAATATTAAATTTGGATAATAAGTTATATTTATGATCGTACGCACGCGTGGTCATATCATGACCTTATTTATCTAATATCTATATATTATACCTCTAATATAATATCAAAGTGTTGCTGAAGGAGTATCATTTTATTTGTATATTAAATGTACAAGAAGCAACTTGCACCCGATATTTATGCTATTCCATGGCCGTATTATTTTTAACTAAGTTTTTTCTCTATGTTTTAACACCAGAACGCCTGAATTTTTCTTATTATTTTGAATATTAAGATATTTTGCGACCTCTAATATTTTAAACACTTGATACACTATAACTTAATACTTAAATTAGTAATAAGTTATAAACCATACTCACACATAAATAACTTATTACTTATAACATATATGTTTAAACTTATAACATGCTATGTTTAAAGTAAGACATAAGAACAATAAAGTTACAACTAAAAAGTGCATAAAATATAAGAGGAAACGTTTAACGCCAAAAATAATTTACAAAAATTTTACGAGCGTTCCAGTGTTATTGGTCGTTTAGACCATATAACTACCAAAGATAATGAGTGGTATAAGTTTATTAATATAATTACAGCTAAGAATTGGAGTTGCACACAATGAGTGCGTGTGTTTCGTTCATTTCTCCATTCGCTTTCCTAAGAATAATCAGCATAATGTCCATTACACATACATTCATTTATCTCCTTCATATTAACTTAGTCATCTTATCAAAATGGATACAGTCGATTAAGAATCATCAAATAAGGCGCGATGTACCGCTCCTAAACTTGGTTGTACATAACTTGAGCTGATACTACGTCTCGATCTATAGACAAAAAAATGTGTGGTGAAAAAAGGAAGTTCGTCGGCTGTCTACAAACAACACATTTCAATACAATTTTAAGACTATTAATTAGTTTCTACAGCCATAATAGATTATGACATTAGATGTGAGAAATTACACGTAATGATTTCATGTGATTGATTCAAATAAATGAATTTGTGCTGTTTTTGACTTTCATATACCATCATATGATTCAACATAGAATAGATTCGTAGAATATATATTTAATGCACACAATAATAGAAAATTGTTGCTACTTACTCCGCAAGAGATCGAACGGCTGGCCCAGTGGGATTATTTTTTGATCGTGGATTAACGAGAAGACATTTCATTGGATGGCCATCTAATTGTCGATTATGATAAGTCTCAACTGCTTTAGACGCATCCTTTAGTGTTTTATAAATTACTTCCGCTGTACCTGGACGAACTAGTCTCGATATGAGCAGTTCACCAACATCTTCGAACAATTCCTATACAATGTAAAAATTTTTGTTTTCAACGCCTTACTAGCAAATGCGAAAACTTTTAGAAATAAGTTCTTTATCCTATTGCACCTTAATATCTTCTTGCGTAACGTTGGCTTGCAAGTTGGATACTACAATTCGATAGCCATTCGATTGTGCCGATGAACTGGAACTTGCTTTCGGCCGCGATAAAACGCTCATTGTTCTTATCTTATTGCCAGAAGCATCAAGACGCGACTTAATTCCTACTTCTCGAATACTTCTGGAATCATAGTACTTGGAATCTGCTGTTTCTTCTGCTACAATTGTTCTGCAACCAAAATCATATAAAGTGATAGTTTTTTCAATCAGTTAATATTTTAATTTTTCTGTAAAATGTAATTACTTACCTTGATTTTGTACCAAAATTCCAATCTTCTTTATAAGGAGAGGCAGTTTTTACCTAAGAAATAAGGAACAAGTAATAAAAATTAAATAGAACAGCAACTGTACATATTTCCCATAAAAAAAAGATGTAATTATTTACCATTGCAGAGCGTGAAGCGAGTTTATTGTAATCTCTTTGCCTTTCTCGTTCCTTTTCTATTTCAGATTTTCGAGCTGGAATCCTAGTAACATTAGTGTTTCTAGACTTTATCCAAGTGTAAGGAGAAATCGGATTAATATTGAATACAGGAGGTGGAGGTGGAGGTGTTGGTGCATATTCGTTACTCACAGTCCTTCTCAATGAAGGAGAATCCGTTAGGTAATCTAAAAGAATAAGCTGATATAAATTTTTTTTTTGACATATTTCAATAATTTTCAATAGGATATTTTAAAATAAATCTTATTATAAAACATATTAGCAACAAAAGAAAATACAAGCTTGTTATCTCGAAAAAGGTAAACAAAGATAAAGTCAAAGGTTAAAATAAACAAAGTTAAAATAAGACCAAAGCATGTTAATAAAAATTAATAATTAAGGTGATATATTCATAAATAATTCAAACAATGCAATTCAGAAAACCAAATTTCCAGAAAATTTATTTTGAATGTTTTGAATCATTAAAATTTTGTTTTGGAATATAATTTTAATGTAATAACTGATTGTAGAGGAATATAAAAGTTTGTTCTTTTAAAATTTACGTTCTTTTTCTTCTATAAGTTTTCATTCTTTATTTGCAATTAAAATTTTCTGAAAAATGATTATTTTTTCTTATGTTGTTGTTGCAAATAAAAGATATATCTCAATATATTAACATTATGTGTCACATACCATCAGTATAATCCATACTCATATCTCCTATGTAATGAGACTCGGCGAGAGGTGGTCTATATCCAACTGTTCTCGTGGAAGGCTGCATGTAATTGTTCGGTATATTTGATGGTAATACATGCTGCATCAAAGGAGGCATTTTATTAGTCGATAATGACAGTCTGCCATTTCGACCAGTTTTGCGTGAAATACTTGAAAGGGCATCTATCTTTTTGTAATGGGATGCACGAAGCTTATCCAGCTTGAGTCGTGCATCGCTCTGCTTCGCTATCTCAGCGAGCTTGTCTCTGGCATCTGTAAGCTTTTCCCGGTTCTTCTGTATTATTTTAAATCGCGCATCTGTGATCACCTGTGAGCCACGTCCTCTCACGGAACCGTTTGCTCGTGCTCCTCTGCTGACGCCCCTGCGTACCCTGTACAATTATACAATATAAATTTTCTAATTTTTGTCTATTATAGTAATAAAAGAAAATATTGCGAAGATTGACGAACGTGTCTTCTTACATGACGTTCAAAAATCGCGGAGCAAGTTTTTATCAATTCAAGCCGGATGTAATACGGTAATACAGAGAATACGGGATCAGTAGATTTTGCTCCAGATTCCAGAGCTATTCACGGCTGCGAATAATATTCGCGCATGACAGTTTACTCGAGCGACTTCGCGACAACAAAACTGTCAAACAAGAGGATATCTGAAGAACGAAAATTTAAGGAAAGATTTTCACCGCACAGATTTCTATCGGTAAAAGAAAGCACGATCGTCAAGGTTATAAATATGTAACTCTCGCTACTGCTTGCTACGAAATTAGCGAGAATTCCACTGGACTGAATTGCCTCACCCTCCTTTGCCTCTCATTCCTAATGATTTCTTTTTAATTATATCGTCTAGGCTTAAGCTCGTATCAGCCATAACGAAACAAATTACAGATCACAGTACGCAAAGTACAAGGCGGTACAGTCACTCAAAACCAGTCAAGCTGAATTTGAAGGCTGCAATTTCGGAATCGGATTACGTCTAGTGACACGTTGCCAGAAACGCTATTGGACGCGGACATAGGGAATTCTCGGAAGCATTCGCGCACAAAGCAACGACGTTTAGAAAATAACGAATATTGTACGCCGTTGTAAAGTTAATTGATTTTGTGTGAAATGTAATACTTTATTATCCTTTTTCTTAAAGATATGCAAAAATTATCAAATAATCACAAGATAGTGTAAATAATTGTCTTTCCAAGTCCATTAAGTCCCGAAACATATTAGAGTAGTAAGCTGTAAGTTGTAAAATATTGATCAATCACAGACAAATATAAAAGAATAATTGACTATAATTAGTTGATTTCTTACAGTTGATTTCTTAAATCGATCAAAAACCATTTCTAGGTCTATTTACACTGGTTAATCCCAAACATTTATGTACTTAAAATGAAATAGATATTTATTTGAGCGTTGAGAAAACAGAAAGCGAAGACGCTGAGTACAAGTATTCTTGGGGATTTCAAGTAACGCTAACAGACCTCAGTGTTGCCAATTTAATAGAATTTCTATCAGAAATATTAGAATTAAAGATTTGTTTTCATCGGTAAAATTTTAAGGGTATAAATAGTATACAAGAATTTCTAGGTGACTTTTGGAGAGAAAAATACAAAAAAGAGGATAAATTACGCTTAATACTGAGAAAATCGCAATAAAAAGATTACTTTCGAACAGACTTGGTAATAGTACTGGGTATCGATCGTGGGTGCGGTCGAGTTGCCACTACGAATGCTTTAAAGCGTTTGATTGACCAATCAAAAGAAAGAATTTTACTAATTGACCAATCAAGAAACGCTTCAAAGCATTTGTAGTGGCAACTTAACCGTACCCAGTGTAACTTTTTTCCTAGATCGAAACGTGATGAAAGTAAAAATTTTTTGTATTGTATGTATAGTTCAGTGATACACACAAACATAAAAGTTTTCACTTTTTAAGTTTCCGCTTTAGAAAAAAAGTTACATATGATTGATACCAGAGAGAAACCACTCTGTTGATACCATTACTATTCCAAGTCTGTTCGAAATTAATCCTATACTTGGAATAGACATTTCTGATAGGTTGCAAAATTCCACTTGTGTTCCCTCCAATTTTCTCCAATTCCCTCCCTTTTTCTTTGATTGTGTGCACAATCCCTAAAAACAGCTTGAAAAAAACTCGCAACTAAAAATTTTGACAATTTTCGCGCGAGTGGTGATTTTTTATACTTAAAAGTTTGTTTTTAAATCAAATAATAGCATGGATAATATGGATAATAGCGATATGAATTGCGATATTCGTATCATAAATTCCATGATAAATTCCTTAACAAAGCAGTTTCTCTGCTGTACTGCATTAATTAAACTGGACTTTATAGTACATACGCCAATTTTATATATATAACTAAATACAACCTGTTACATTTTGTGATTACATATAGTGATAATTTGATAATGTAAAAGGAATGTCTTGCAGGTATTGGAGGAATACAAAACTTATGTGTGTGATCTCAAATTAGATATTCAAAAACAAATTTTGGATAATACGATAAATAACGACTTAATTAAACAATATCCGATAAAAACCTCATATCAGAAAGCATTTTTAAAATTACTTATGCAAAAGGTATATTTAAAATATTTTATTAATTTTTAGAGAGGTTAGAAAGTATAGAATCATTTCCTTTATTAGTGTTGTATGTGATTTAGATAGAAGAAAGCGGTAATGAAATTCATGATGATTTATACGCAGCATATTGTAGATTAATATCATTGCCAGATGAAGAATCTGTACATTATCGTCATTTTTTAATACAAAATGGAACATTAAGTTGCATTACGTTAAAAGAAAGCACGAATTTGATCTCTAAAGGAACTACGGGCTTATGTAGCTGGCAGGTACTTGTTTATTTTTTTGAGTATCATTATAATTTCTAAACATTATTCAAATTGTTTACAAAATATCCTTAAGAATTATTCAAATCAATTGCAATTAACAGGGTGCTATAGTATTGAGTCAATGGTGTACAGAAAACAAAGAACAATTTTGTGGAAAAAATATATTAGAACTTGGCTGTGGAGTTGGATTGACTGGTATGAGCGTAATTAGCGTATGTTCTCCAAAACAATATATTTTCTCCGATTGTCATCCAACAGTATTAGACATGCTCTGTGAGAATATAAAACTCAATTTCCTATCGAATAAACAAAGCGAACTATTGAATACATCTGATACAACATCAAAACTACAGTTACAATTAAAATACGAGCAAACCAATGTTCATGTAATAGATTTGAAATGGGAGGATATCGATAAACACATGTCAGAATATTTGTTGCAACCCGACATAATTATTGCCGCCGATATTCTGTATGACAGCAACTCGTTTACTGCATTGACATTAGGATTAAAATGCCTTTTAGCATCAAACAACTATGCTATTTTTGCTGCAACAATTCGTAATAAAGACACTGTTTCACAGTTTCTGGAACATTTAGGTATTTGATTGTGATTTACGTTTGCTAATTAAAAAACTAAGAGGTGATTTAAATGTCAAAAAATTGAATTTTTGTTTTAGGAAATTATGATCTTGCTTTTGAAGAATGTAGTTTGCCACAATGGGCTATGTCGATAGAATTGATTCACGCGCCTGTTCGGATATTGAAGATTTTTCAGAAGATTTGACGAAAGTTTTACTGTGATATTGCTAATTCACCTATAATTAGATAAGTAATTTATTTAATTACAAATAATACAATTAGAAAGAAATCAGGAGCAATTAAACAGGCGATTTTATTAATAACCTTAGCATAAATTCCTATGTATATAAATAACAGACGTTAAAAATATATATAAAAGTATTAAATATGAAATATTTTCTACATCTATGTATAGCATAATCGTTAACTGTTAACACTATCGCAACTTAAAACCATTTTCTTTTGCCATGGCGTTTGAGTTTCACCTCAGTCTCGTCCACATCCTTGTCGGCATCTTTTTTTGTGGCCTTTTTCAACTTCTTTTCTTTCACTTTCTCTTTTGTTTTTCCTTTTTTCGTTTTCCCTGCATTAGAAGAATCGTTGCTTTTGCTTGCTAGCTCGTTTTTATTCCTTGCTGAAAGATGAATGGTAATTTAAAAATGGAAGCTTACATTGTATCTTGCATTTAGTACATCTATCGTCACATTATTTACCAGCAAATAAACCCATATGTTTATTTATGCTTTTATCCTCTTCTACTTCTCTTCGACGATCCATCTCTAAGCATTCGACAATTTCGTTTCTTCTCTCTACAATTTCTACTAACCTAGAGAAAAATAAAAACGTGTAATTGTATGTTTATGCTCTATTAACATTGTATTAAATAAACATTTTTTTTCGAAAATACCTTTGTATCAATGCTTCTTCTCTCTGTTTGTCGAAGTCTGTTTTAGTAGCTTCTGGTTGGCACATGAGACATCGTATTTGATACTCTACTTCAACGTGCTCCTCCTCTAATCTTTGTTGTCTCCGTAGTAACATCAATTCGGCCTGTCTCCTGAACAATTCATTTTTTTCGTTTACTAATGCGAACAACTCTAAAACCAATTCCTCCACATCTGCACCGAGCGACGAATCTATTAATTAAATTAAATGTTAATTATACATTTTTATAATATGTTATTCTCGTATTTATGTGTTCCTTACCGTCTATTCTAGGTCCGGATTCGCATTTATCTCGTATCAATTGTTCCAATCGCACACCTTGTCTTTCTAAGCCTTGCTGTTGCAATTCTATTTCATCTAATTCTAATTTCACATCTTTCATAGATATTACTTTAATCTGTAATTAAAAACAATACAATCTCGCATCTTATTTATATTTATGGCTCTTAAAAATTTAATTTAGCAAAAATTTGAATTTTAATATCTAAATATTTACACGAAGAAATCTGCACCGTAACAACATGCCTTATGATAGAAGATAAGATTTACCTTTCTCCTATGCGGAATTGGTCGCGGTGGGGCGGGACCCTTTTTCCTCTTCCACTTTCCTTGCACGCTTTTGTCTGTGTAAGACATGTAGGAGGAACTATCAGTGCATGAGATATTGCTCAAACTTTGCCTGTTTCGATTCGCCTCGTCTTTGTTTGTTTTCTGATCTTCCCACATGTTCAAGTTACGATCATCGTCACGAAGCTTGATTATGGGAGACTCATCCAAACTTAATCCTTTGCTGATCGATACATTACGAGGTGTGCTAGTTGGCATTGGCGGCGGAGGAGCCGGCTTGTTTTTTCGAGCTTTTGGCGTTGTGCGAGATGATGAATTCTTTGTTGCGAGAGAAAATCAAACGCTTTCTTTTACGAAATTTATATATAATGTATATTTTATAAATGTAATGTGTATGTGTGTGTAAAATAATTTTTTAGTGTCAAATATCTAAAATAACAGATTGAAAATAATTAAATTTAAAAAAAGAACTGATACGTCTTAAGACTTACGTGACACGAGAGTAATGTGCTATTATGCGATTTGGGTACAGGTGATTCGTGCTGATTAGATGGAAACAGTTCTTTCGCAACCGGTGGCTGCGGCGCAGGTTTCTTTTTTCTATACGTTCCACCGGGAGTTATGGTTGATTCGGAGCTGGTTAAGGAAGTATTAGACGCGTATAAGCCTCCACGATCTAAGTCTGCTCTCCGTGCAACATTTACTTCGGGAGTGGTCCTGTGCATATAAAAATAAAAAAAATTATCGCGATACTCTTGCATATATTTATTTGCTGAAATAAAACAAAACGTACTTGATAGTACGTGGTTTTGGTACAGGCATATTTCCATGTGGCGTTTTATCTCGTCTTTCCTCGTCACTACCGTGTTCCTCTTCCTCGTCGCTCCAGAATGGATTAAGATTGATTTGTGGCGCCGCGAGGACCCGCTTCGTCACAGATGTTCCTCGATTCTCCGATTTATTTCTTATCGCCGGTTTTGGCGGTTCTGGCTCTTCGATGTCCTCATCTTCGCTGTCGAATGGATTAGTCGACACCTTATTGTTTTTAGAGCTATTTATCACAGTCCGTGGTTTGCCCTCTTCTGCGACGTTGTCTTCTTCGTCGCTCTTGAATGGATTCAAGTCTTCCGGATAATTCTCATTGTCACTTAAATTGATGCCTTTTACGGTCAACACGCTGTTTCCCGTAGCATGTTCGTAATGCTCCTCATCCATCTTATTGTTTTCAGTTCGTTCATTCTCGATCTTCGTAAAGTTCTCTTTTCGTCTTTCGATACTTCGGACTTTTACGCTATTCTCGTGTAGTTTATCTTTATTAAGACGATCTTCGTCATTCGCTCGTACAAAGTCTTTTGAAAAGTTCTCCTCGCTATTTGTAATCTTCGAGTCTTCTTTTTGCTGTATGCCGACATTCTCAAAGCTGTCTTTATGTTTATCAGTATTTTTACTTATTGAATCTTCCTCGAGCCTCTTTTCCGATCGTTCTTCCTCATTCGCTTGAAGAACGTCCGGTGACAGGTCCCAGGAGTCGCCTTGAACCATTGTGATATCCTGAGCCACTTGATTTCTTTTCTTGCTTTGATCCGTTCCATCGACGTGATCCCTTTTGTCCCGACTCTCAAACATTTGGAGTCTCTTCTGAACCAATGACAATCTTGTTTCGGGATTGACACGTTCACTGGCGCATCCTGGCGACTCTTTGGTATCATCATTTCTTCTTTGCTTATCTATGTCATGGAATGAAATGGCAGTCGATCGCTGATCCTTGTCGCTCCTAATATCTAAACTATTTAACGCGCTATGTACATCGTATCGCTCGATGTTGGACTCCTCCACATCTGGGGAATCCGTCACGGAACTGTGGGATTCCTCCTCCTCCTCCTCCTCTCCCTCTTCCTCATCCTCCTCGTTCTCGTCGTCGTCTGGGAATGCCGAGCCGATCCTGCTTTTTGTTTCCTGACGATGATCCGAGTCGCTTTTCGTACTCTCGAATGTATCTTTCGCGGTAGACTCAAACTTCTCGGAAAGAAGATGGCTGGTCATGAAGCTCTTGCGCATTTGTGACGTATGAGAAATCAAATCGGGTACCGCTACGTTCTCCAGTACACTCTACACATACAACGAAGCTTCATCAATTGACTTTTCTTCAGCGCAAATATTATACTTATTCAAATATAAAACGCAAAAACTGACCTTCCTCTCTGTTTTCTCCTCGTCGCTAAGCGGTCTCGGTTCATTCTTCTCTCTTTCCGTATCGGACATCGTCGACTCGGCGTACTTGTGAAGCACGCTATCAGTCTCCTCTTCGTCCGGACATGTCTCGCAGCAGTACTGGCCTTCCTCGGTCTCGTAATAATTGCCCGGCGTCAGCTGGTTGCAGCAGCGGGCGCACCGGAAGCAGGTACGGTGATAAGGAACGCGCGCTATCAGCAGCTTCTCCGCCAGGAAGACCGGTAACCCGCATGCGGCGCACGGATCCCTCCGCATCCCCAGACGCGACCCCACCTGCGTTATCAGAGGGAACATATCGAGTCAAACATTGTCATTATTCTTTTATCTATTATTTCTAGCAATTAGTAGTAGCCAGTTACGCGCGATTTTATGCAAACGCCGATCACCACCACTGTTACTACCATCACCATTTAATCGGAGACTTGAACAATCACTCTATACATCAATTAAATTACTACGAAATCGAAGCGATATTCTCGTAAATTGTTAAAATGCACGAATTTTTATATAGCGCGAAATTTTACGACATTATCACAATTGCGGAAATCGTTTTTCTCTGTCGGTCGGAAAAGCGTACAGCTGGAGATAAATATTGGCAAATTGTAGGTCGCGCATTTGTAACGAGCCATTGGATATCGAGTTACTCGTGTGTCGGGTCTTTTACACAGCTAGCGAATTTCCACAATAGCGGCTGGCCATACATCTCTTGTATTATCGTTGTATACATCTAGTGTCCGGTGAATCCAATAATGCATCGGATCAGTTTGACTTCTATACAGAGCGTGCTACGGGTAGTACGTAGTATATCATGCAGTTGTAATAATGAGAACGTTTGCTTTGCGAGCGGGATAAGAAAAGAATGGCGTCAAATCTTTGTCGCGAAAAATGAAATGCGCATCATTTGCGTCGGAACTGGGATTGAAAAGGACGACGATTGCGTGTCGAATATATTCTTTCTAGAATTCCCTTTTGAACTTGCAAAGTATTGACGTAAGGACGTAGAAAGAGTCTGTGAAATTCTTTGTGCTAGAAACATTCGAAGGTACATATATTGAACAATTTTTACGATATTCCAATATATGGACGTTTTATTGAGTATTATTTTGATATTATATGACAGACATATTGATTCAAAGTATAACGTAGAAGATCTAAAGAAATCTTTCTCTCTCTCTCTCTCTCTTCCTCTTTCTTTGTGAACACATATAACAATTATGAAGATTTCGTTACCGATTTAGTTATTATGCACCAAGTGTAAATGAGATTCGTAAAGGAAAACTGATTTAATTAAAAAGCGATTAATCAGACTAGGTATATCTCAGAGTATCTTTCGTCGCGTCATTCTTTCGTGATGATTGAAGTCCGTACGCTAATTCTTCTCACTGAAGAATTGCATGGATGATAGGTTGCTAACCGCAAGATCGATCTCCCATTAAACTTTCATCGACGCCACGTGCATGAGTTTTCCATAGGCGGTTAAATAAAGCGGCGATCGATCGCGGGTTAGTACAACAAAAAAAAAAAATTCGCTTCACGATTTCCATCACGATCGCTCTTTATTCACGTATTACTTAAATAAACATTGCGTTATCGTTATAGATATATCGATTACCATAAATGCATTATTAAACGTAACGTTATTGTAAGTTTATCAAGAATTGACGAATGTACAAGTGTATTCGTAAAGTGATTAATCGCGATTATATAAAAGAAAATATATCGAAAAAAAAACGCAGCAGTTATCGAAACACCGATCGTCACGGCGTCTTACGTCGACGATTTCACAGAGGTATAACGTCGCGTTTAAGTATCGATTTTCGAGCGGCATTAAGTACGTGATTAATTAATTTGATCGGCGATAAGCGCAACGTTATTATGTGTAACCGTGTTTGCTCGTCGCTGATGCGACACTGTCGACGACGTGTCGTTTGTGGCTTCGTTGAAAATCCGAACACTGTTATTCCTCTCGTCGCGCTTCTCTCTCTGTCTCTCTCGTTTTTGCTCAGTCATTTACGTTTGGCCAATATCACGCACTATCATTATACGTATATTTCTTTTTATATCCTTGATTTTATTATTTTGTCTGTTTTCCTATTTTGAAGTTCGCTTTTTTTCACACTTTTATTTTATACATATATTTTTTATTTAGTTCTTATTTTTTTCCTGTTTTTTACATTCATATTTTTCTTCTTGTAAAATGCTTTCATTCTTCTTTATTAATTAGTTAATTTTTGTACATATTCTTTTTGCCATTTCTACTTTGCTTTTATAATTGTATGATTGTTCTTAGAAGGCTTGCTCTAGAATATCAATAAATGCACTGTCTCTCTCCCTCTCTCTCCCTTTCTCTCTCTTCGCGCACCGTACGTGCCATTAGAATTGCTGATATGTGTGAGTTAATCTTCTTAATTAAAGCCTTTGTCTCGGCAGAAAGAAACCGAGAGCGAATTTTCGACGTTCTCTTACCGTTTCTGCGTAGTCCCTCGCACGACGGGAAACGGCACGTATGTGACGATCCAACTGCGTGGAACTCGCGATAGAGAGGCTGCTGACCGCGCGTCCGATTTCTATTGCGTGAGTGCGTGCGTGCGTGCGTGCGCATGCATCGAGTACACGCAACGAATGGCAATGACATATAAATAGAACGTCGCGCTTCGGCGAGTCGCCACTCGTGATTAATTACCTTCCTCAGCGTTCACTCGGCTTTGTCACGTATAGATAGATATACTTGCAAATGACACAAATGCAACGGTTGACGAGGTGATTGAGCTTTCAGCTTACAATTAGACGCGCGCGAGAGTCACGGGTCGCGAGTCTCTCCATTCTCGTCCCGAAATATACCACGAATTACGACGGACGTTCCCGGGTAGCCGCTTCCGGCGTCGGAATTCATTGGTCGAAACTCGCGATCGCGGGCCACTCTCCGGCGAGGTTGTGGCAAGACCAACAGGCGACAATTCTGGAATAGCGCGAGGTGTCGCGATGGATTGATGGTGATCGATCGTTTTTCGAATCGATTCTTCCAGTCGATACTTTAGCGCGGGCAAAGACGGGAGACTGCAACGTGTCGGTATATATAATTGTACGGGTCGTTTATTCTGACAGAGCGACGGTAGTCTCCGATCACGGGAAACGTGACGAGACTTCCGCGACGACGATTCGTATCTGCGACTCGTTGAAATTCGCAATGCTTTCACGGCTGCTCCCCGGCATCAAACAATTCACGCAGCACGAATTTGTTCTCCAGTATAGTGAGAAGGAAGCGCAAACAGATCCGTCGACTGAGGAGGAGACGACAATCCGCATCTCTAAGCATTGTGTTGTAAAATAAAATAAAAAAAGAAGAACGTAAAATGTATGGTGAATAACGCCACACCGCTCGTCAGTGTCGTTAGCTAGCATGACACGAGGAAACGTAACAATTTTTATGAGTAGTAATAAGACATTCCCGTGCAGAGTCAAGTAGAGCCTGTGTGAGCTTCGCAAACTTACTTCTTTTTCTTCCGTCTCCTTTTGGAATCCAGTCTGACTGCTACTTCTACTTCTACGTTTCTTTTTTTCGTCCTCAAAGGAAAGGGAAAAAATAATCCAACGGATGTAAATCTCCCGTCTTTCCCGAATCACACCGTGTGTTATTCAATGCTCACTCTGTATGTGTTTGTGTGTGTGCATGCCAGCATGCAGTTACCCAACAACGATCAACCATAGGCAAGCAAAAACAATAACGACAAAGCGAAATTACCTTCTAGCAGAATATTTCAGGTTTATATTGCCCCATTAAGTCCAAGCTTTCCTCCTGGAGAACAAAAATATAAACGATGAGAGATGGGGATTGACATACACGTTTCGATGCGACGACGAGCGACAGTTCCCGGGGAAGTTTGACTTGACACGCGGATCGTTCAATCAGACGTAATACTTACGCTACGTGCAACACACATTTGCTTCCGTCATTTTATTAATTCTTATTTCACCCCTCGCCTGGGATAAGTTCAGCAAGATTTTGAAATGTATATAAATTCACATTGAAATTTCTAAACACTAAGATCCGCTTTGACCGAATATAGGATTTCTCTTACTCAATTTAACTTTTTCGTTCCATACCAACAAGATGGATAGTTTGCGTTGTCTTGCATAAGCCTAATGTCCGTGGGTTTATGCCGTGTGACTCACGCGTGTCGGCTTTAACTATGGCAGGCGATTATGCAAATCGTAATGAACCTAACTCGACCCACGCGAGAACGGATAATCCACGTTGTACACACACACCTTGTTCTTTCGTTCTTTGTCGACGAACCGGGCCGGGAATTAAGACTCGTTAAAACAATGTTCCTTGCTTTAATCTTTCGGCAACTTTGCGGAATCAGCCGTGGCGTGAAGCACCAAGCAGACTGACTGACGGATGCTAGAACGAGGAAATTGCGGCATGTGGGTCGAGCTTCGAAGCGGATGAAGTCCACGATAGGAGCAATTAATGCGAACTTGATACGCACAGAAACGACCGGAATTTTATAATATATGTAACGGTCGCGTTATTGACTGTGTTCAACAGAAAAAGCAACTCTGCAACAATGGATTTTGAAATGGTTTAACGTCAATGTAATATAGATTAAAAATCCAAATCAACACATCATAATGTGGATTTAAAACCTATCGTTATTGATCCCAACATGATAAATATTACATAGAAACTATAGCGTTTTAAATCTACACTGACATTTTTTATTGTAAAATTCTTTAATATTGGTTATAGTTCCTCACTGAATTTTAAATGTATTTAGAAATCTTAAAATACAATAAATGTAGTAAACTTCAAGATATAAGAAATCTCTCTCAACTAATTCATAGTCAACTATTCTTCTTACATTCAACTATAATTGACCAATACTTTGTAGAGCTTAAAGCTTACGACTTATTGTGTTTCGAGATTAAAGCGGGGTTCATGTTAAAGAAAACATATTACAATAACTGTAAAACTGCTTTTCCTGCAGAACATATTGCTTTTGAAACCCGTTCGTCGGCACACAAACTTCGCTTAACGCTGGTTCCGCTGTCTTGTCATTGAAATTGTCACAACTTGGTAACAGAATCTGACCTACGTTCGCGTGACTTCTACTTCAAGCAACATTTCCAGTGTCCTGGTAGGCTCCTACCGAGACACGTCGTTCCGTGGACTTCACCGTTGCTCGGAAATAATGGCGGGAATACCGCCGGTTGACGACGGGACCTTGAAGAAATTCGCGAGCAAACTACGCCTCGTTTTCCGGAACAACGGTAACTTCTTGCTCACGACTATCTCGATGTTTGCTTGCGTGCGAGCACGGGACACAAGGGTTTCGGGGGAGAGGAAGCGAGTGGATAACTATCAGTGTTATTGGAGCTACAAAGCAAAAATTGGACTTTTTCTTAAAGTCCCGTTTTCCCGCAATTCGTTCGATCGAAATCCATCAAAGCGCGATACTCCTCTCTCGTGTACTCACTGCCGTTGGCGAATGTAAATGTTCTCCCGGCTGCTTATTAAGGACGATCGTCCGTATCGGTCTAGGTAGCAATATAGCGGACATCAGTAAGTACGAGGAAACAGTTCGGAATCGAGATCACGAAGGCGGGCGACATGACTGACAGAAGCGGTCATTGTTGGTCACGAAATCACTGACTAAATGGATCCCCGAGACAGATACCGTGCACGCCAACCACGCGTTTCTTTACTCCGTGACCTTCAGTGTTTCTCGGAGTCATTTTCTAAGCGGAAGAGTTCGCGAACCAGTTAACGAGACCGCGACGATCCGACTTTGGGACTTTCGTCGCACGAGAGCCTGAAAAAGAAAAGGTGCCGCGCACAAAAGTTTCATTTCGAAACGACAGGCGAACAAATAAAATAGACATTACAAACTTTCGAGTTGCGAGGACAAGTTTTTCGCACATATAAAACTAACACATTTCGAAACATCGACGAGCGAACGCAATTAATCATTCGCAGAAGGCGCTATAGCCACCGAAAGTGCAAAGTATCTACGTAAGCGCAAACAGCACGTACAGCTCCGTGTTACATAACATTACGCCCATCTATTGCTATTAATTTTCTCACACATAAAACTGATAGATCTTAAAATGCAGTCGACACAAAAATATAGTCGATCGTTCGTGCAGGGTGCGCGTGTGTTACTACGTGTGTGCGATCGTGTGGACGAGCGTCAGATCTATTCTTCCCGCCTACGTTCTCATCTTCGACCGGTCATCAAATGAGATAATGGAAAAAGGGTGAATATATGTATATATACATAAATATACATAATACATAAAAATATATTATATATTCATAAATATATATACATATACAGGATGGTCCAGAAAAAGGTCAATTTTCTGAGGTGACAGTATAGGTCATTTTAAGCTAAAATGTTCGAATAAACGTGTGCCCTATTTCGAACGATTCCCAAGATAATTTGAATTTAACTATTGCCATTACCTCTGTTTGCGTCTGTTAACTATTGTGTTACTGTAACACTGTCTACTCCATTCAGAGAAATATCCACGGTCTGCGCATTAAATTTAATTCGTAGATATTCCCTTTCTGGAGGAAATATAGAAACATTAAAAATGACGCACATATTCATAAATGTCGGATATGCAAATATGCTGTACGTTTACGGCTTCTGTGATAGTAGTACTACTGCTGCTATGTTGAAGAATATTATTGACTCTTTTTTACGCGTATATAGAATTCCGGATCTGCAATATTGACAATATTACGAGCTAAATTCACATCTTATAAATTAGCGGAACAAAGCGAGCACAATCGATTTTAACTAACATTTTTATTTGTTGCTCATTTATTGCTAACAAGTTGCCAAAGAAAAAAATTTGTTGCTCTATTAGTTTTTTTAAAATAATGTTCCGTTAACTTATAAGACATGCTAAATTCAGATTATTTTCAAAATCGTTTAGAATAGAACACATGTTTATACATTAAAAAAACTATTTGGCTGAAAATGATCACAAGATTCTGCACAGATTATATCAATTAGAACTCTGATTGTTATCTCAACTAAAATTCTAATAGATTTACCCAAAAAATTCTTATTCATCAATTTTCAATTAGAATTTCAATTTAACTAAAAAAAAATACTACATTTTAATAAACATTTGATTAACTAGTTCTATGTAAATCTTTATCAAATGCAAACATTTTATTTTATTTAGTACACAGAAACCATTAATTTGATTTAACTCGTATTTCTTATTAAGTAAATATTTATTTACTGTAAGTAAATGTTTAGTATTGTCGACCAAAGAAATATGTATTAAGATTTATTACATTTTTTTTCTCAGTATATTAACATTTTGGCGTGAAATTATCGCTATTATCACTTTCCAGAATATTGACCTTTCCTCCTGAATCACCCTGTATGTAAAAATACATAAAGGATGAAAAAAGGGGAACGCGCGCGCACTCGCGCGTATGTGTCGATAAATGCGCGCGTGATTACGCAAACGCAACGGCGATGGCATTTGTTGTTGGCTTGTTGCAACGCGGGACAACGCTGGTGTCAAGGTAAACCGCGCATGAACGGGCGATCCATCGCTCGAGGACTTTCCTCGAAGATTCTTAGCATCGATCTAGCAACGGGAAAAATTCGAATTCGATTCTTTCGGAACAACGCGTCTGAAAATGAACAGCGAAGTGGGTCGACTGGTCTTGCAACAAATACGCGATATGTGATAAGAGAGAGAGAGAGAGAGAGAGAGGAGAAAAAATTAAAGAAAGGAGAGGAAGAAAGAAAATAATCGATTAACACGTTAAGTGATGTTGAAGTCGTAAACATGTGACTCATACAAAGTCCGATCGCTATTAATTCACGATATCACATTCATTTGCGCAAGATAAACGCGCAACGGGATAAAAGGATTTACAAGAATAGCTGCGTAAGTACGTATGGTTAATGCTTTCATATAAAGGTGATTCGCGATTGCGTAAGTTAACGAGGAATATCACTCAACGTGTTACGGCACGACCGACGGTTCTCCGCTCTGGAAAAGCTTGAGAGGAGCTTTCAAGCGAAACTTATGAAACTACTTAAATAAGAGAAATCCTATATTTCGTCCAAGTGGATTTTAGTGTTTAAATATTTCTGTATGAATTTATATACATATCTGATTCTGCAAATTACTCCGTGCCTCGATAATCGAATAAGTAAGAACACCCGCATGAAATACGAGAAATTCGGATGCGAATCTCGGCTGAGGAAATATTTAAGTATCGCAATAAATTATTCGCAGATTTAAGATTCTCATTGATATCAAATTATTAATATTCTTATAAAGATGCTTATTAGCATCAGGGAATTATTAAATTGCTTGTCAATAATAAGTGATATTATTACTTCTATTTAAAGATTTTCAAAGATTCAAGTTCGTTTCAAGATCGAAAGACTTCAGCGCGCCGTTTGCAGAATCAGATATATATGTATAATAAATTCACACAGAAATATTTAAGCATTAAAATCAGCTTTGACCGAATATAGAATCTCTCTTATTTAATCGGATTTATTCTCATCGATCCAAATTGTTATAAAACTACTATGTATAAAATTACAAAATAACGTTCATTGAATGAAGGGAGCGGGGCAAAGAAAAAAGCATGTCTGCCTCGATCGAGCGAGCGAACGATCGATCGATTGATTGATTGATCGTGTTGTAATCATAATCATGATGTGTACCTTTTGTTTAGGAGATTCTGGAACAGGGGCGATCCTATCGTCGGCACTTTCAGTCGTTCTGTTTGTCGCCAGACGGCTGGGTGAAGATCCTACAATAAAGCATAACATTTTCTTCAATCCCCTTTAATTAACTATTATTTCGTTTTATTATTAAAATAATAACGTGTATTAGAAAAAATAGATGAAATTATGAAACAACATTAGAACACAAAAAACTGTTTTTTTTTTTTTTTTAAAGAAATTTAGTACGAAGGTAGCCGTTTCGTTTCAATTGTCTCGAGGAAATGTCGACATGGTTTATGGAACGTCTCTTCTAGAAGTTTCCTTCGTAGGGTGAATATTTATGAACGGAGAGCTGGAAGTACCGCTATTGTGGCCGGGGCGAATGGTAGCGGAAATACGCTTCTGTTCTGAATGACAATATTGACTTTTTTTACAAGGCAGTACGAAGAAAAGTTATCCAACTGGCGCGTTTGCATAAAACCGCTTATTTACACCGATGTCGATCAACCTGCGTGATCTAAAGTGTAAATTCACGTGACATTTTTCCACGTAGCCTCTTCTTCGTGTTAGCGACCAGGAATGCGAAATACGGGATTATAATAACGAAGGCTTCGCTCGAGGAAGCTCATTTATCTCATTTCTATTTTTTCGTTTTATTACGGCGATACCGCTGAGCGCGACGCTGTGTAAGTACGAGTAGTTGAAAGTATAATCCTCTCTGTAGTAGCGAGATTCGATAAGTGTACCTTCATCTTTCGCTTACTCGCCGTGCTAATACAAGACAAACGTCCAACGCTATCATTCGCCCCGAGAGAAGCGCCCGAGTCTAATCCCGACCGCGAGAACGCAGCCTAATGTAGCTATAAAGCGGACAGAACGTCGACTACTGAGCAATGTGGCAATTTCCTTGTTGCAGGTAGTGATTTCAGGAACGGTACAGGTCCTTACGATCGCGTTAATTCGTAACCGGGCGGGCATTTACGGTGCAACTGAGGAAAGGATCGTCTTCCTACTCGATCAGGATTAACCGTCGTTCAAAGGTTAACGGTACGGTTAATCTACGGGAGGCTGGAATTCCATGAGATTAGAAGAGCTGGGGAAAAAGATGGACTTTTAATAGATTACCACAAATATCTCGTCTCTAGCGACGCGTAGAGCGTCAATACGCTCCAATGATATATCCTCGACAAATCGCGCGCTTCCCTATTCTCGCAACTGCGAGCCGCGATTGCAGAAGAGAGCAGAGGGATGGTGGAGAAAAGATTAGAGATCACGACGCGAGAGGCACGGTTATAACATCGACACTTTGCGTAACGAAACGCCGCCGGGTTTCAAAGCGAGCGCGAAGCCGGGAGCTGGAAATCGAATAATTCACGCCAATCTTCTCGATGCAGGCCGGCAAGGAAAAAGGATTACGATATATATGAAATATCCTTCCAATTTACCGTTAAAGTTTAGCTCTCAAAAGTTTCAGCCATTTTAGACGTCGAGAATAGTGCTTTAATATAAATGACACGGGAAGATGGAATCCTTAACTTTTGCAGAATAAACCACTATAATAGCGCTCAAATAATGTCACATTTTTTTAAGCCAAAAATACACTAAAATAACAAATTATAACAAATCTCACTAAAAAAGCTTAGATTAAAAAAATAGAACTCTATCCTTTAAAGGTTAATTAAATCGCTCTAAAAAATTCTCAACTAACCTTCGGATTTCACTGTAGATTTTTTATTGTACTAGATTGAATAAAATCTAAAAAATTTTTACGTACTTTTATTTTAACAATCAGGTTTTACTATTATAGAACTTAAACTGTTTTTTTTTACTAATTTGTTTTTTAGATTTTTAAATCTGTTAAAATTTACGATAAAAAAATCGGCTATGCCTTTAAAGTTTTTATCGTTGTTACTATATATTTCAACAAAGTTGTTATTATTATATTAGGTCCAACAGAGTTAAATAAACATTATTTTCACGTGAGGCAGAACAAAATTCAACACCTCCAATAATTACAGCATAAACTACGACGGCACCTAGATACACGTTGAAAAAAATTAAATATCATGGTTGGCAAGCATGGCACATTCATCAAACGTAAAATTCCTAAGTCAACTCGTTGGCGCTTATCGTCGTAAAGGAGAATGAAAATTTTGTAACAACACAGACGACGTAATAACGTCCGTTCAACAAGTGGTTGTAAACGATAACGTAAACGGTTGATGCCGTTAGCAGCAGTTATTTTCCGATCGAGATGATGAGAACGGTGAAAAAGCCGCGGAAAAAGGAATGCAAATCTTGCGGCGGCTCAACAAGTGGCTACTCAAATTTTCAAAGCCTGCAGCCTCGCAATCGGACAACCGACTAATTGCACTCCTGATAACCAAAGCCCACCAGAGGGACTGATAAAAACGACGAAGTAAACATCGACGAAAGTTTCCTCGGTAAAAAGTAAGACGACCACTGCGTCGCTTACGAGAAGTGCGAAGAGATCTAGAACTATGATATATTTGTTGTGTACCGACTTAAATGGGTCGAAAGAAATTTCATCGAGATATTACGTTCACGTCGTGGAACGTTGATCGAGAAGAAAAATTAACTCGCGAAATTTCAAAATGATTGGTGTGCTTCGCATTTCGTGTTTGTCAAAGCAGATATACCGACCTCGGCTTGTATGGCGCAACTTCCGCGACAGACGTCACGCGCGTGATATTAATCGAAGGGACAATTGCGAGAGATACGCCAGTCCGCGAAGAGAGGAGAAAGCTAGAAACCAATCGCTGACACGAGCCCGAGCGGCGCGGCCTATTTGGCCCATTTAGTAACGGGCTGTGCAATCGTGTCGAGCATGCGAGACATTAATGCGTTGCGATGTTTTGAACGTCACACGTCTGTCGATCGGACTTGCCTGATTTCAGCCTGAAAACGAACGTGATGTGTGTGCCGATAAAATACTTTTTTCGCAGTCCGGAATCGCAGTGTCACTGTATCAGAGACACGACCGAAAAGTCTCGTTTTTAATTTTTCAATATACATATAAATTAAATTTACTCGCTCTCTCTTTCTCTCTCTTCATCATTGTTTCGATAAAAATCATATAAAGATTGATCTTCACAACGAAGAGAAAGTGAATTACGCAAACTGAGTTTGCATAACAATTTCTTTTCGCAAAATTTACGTTAAATAAAAGAGACATACTGCGATGATCGATAAGTATAAAAAAAACATTCCTTTAAAAAAGGAAACTCCATAGCTGTGTACTTCCCAACGGAATTGTATCCGATAGAGACGTCTAGAAAAGAACAATGAAAAGAGTGGTCGATAGTCAAGATTGAAAATAAAACCTGGCACTAGAATCGTCATGTATTCTTCAGACTATTCGCGACGTGCTTATTTGGGTCAGACATCTTTCGAAAAGGAAAATGAGGCTGGCAAATGCAGCCGTCGACGTCAGGACTGCTCGGATTATTTCAATTTCGGGGATTTAATACAGTAACGGCGAGCAAGCGAATCGAGGAATTTAATTAAATCTTTTAACGCATTCCGAGAGCCAGAGAATGTTTGCTCTTCGCGTAATAAGACGTCTGATTGTGAGACGATTCTAAATGCGAACGTTATTTTCTTTCATAAAGTCAGCTTCGCTTTCCACGAAGAAATATCGCGATGAGATACTAACCTCCGAAAGTTTGGTAAAACTGCGAGAGGTAGGTGAGAATGGACAATCGATCGGGCACCATGCAGGACGCCATGTCTTCGGCGTCCAGAAGTGCAGGAATTCCAAGATGTTGCTCGGCAGTTCTGAAAGCCAGCTCGTTGTTTCTGTACACATCGTCCTTGTTCAGGCTGTTGAAGTCGCTGTAACAAAAAAAACCGACCTAAGCTTTTTTATCTTTTGCTAAACAGTATTAATCTTCTACTATCGATTACTTCGGCGCAATCCCTCTCGGCCATATTTATTCCCTCCGAAGGCCACTCGATAAAACGTCGAATGTGTAAAAAGGATTTGTTGAATAAATCAGGCTGCTGATTACTCGTGGGCGTGGTACGGTGAGAATCGCTTTTTTCATTAGGAACAAGTATATAAATAACCACCGCTACTAAACATGTGATTCGTAAACGACACTTTAAATATGCCCGGTCTTTATTAAAGAAAGAAATCCGTTACTTTTAATAAATAAAAATGAGCAACGGATGTAACGTTGAATATCGATTACAATTTTAAAATAAAAAAAACGTTCATAATTTTTACAAGCGATTCTGACACTTCTCTGATTTTCTAATTTATTGAAGTCGGAGTGCAGTGTTGTATATCGAAATCTATGCAGGATGTACACGATAAACCTTCAGAACTTTAATATTGTCTTAGAATCAGGTAATGTAAATATGACAATACTCGTGAAAAGCTGGCCTCCCAACTTTCACAAAATTTAACTTTCTATAACTCATTCAATTGCTCATCGTTTGCACACTTTTACTTAAAAAGTTATTAATAATTAAAGTTTCGAGAACTCAGGTAGAATCAAATCACAATTATTATACTCA
This sequence comes from Cyphomyrmex costatus, assembly GCF_001594065.2. Classification (NCBI taxonomy): domain Eukaryota; kingdom Metazoa; phylum Arthropoda; class Insecta; order Hymenoptera; family Formicidae; genus Cyphomyrmex; species Cyphomyrmex costatus. The sequence goes on along the minus strand of NW_017280250.1, from coordinate 1,197,625 downwards.
CAATGACATAAATATATAGGTTTTTGTTTGCACATTCCGAAACTAGTCGAGATTCTTCGTGTTTGCACACTTTCAGTTTAAAACTTACTATTTAAACTGACTGTAAACTATCTGAGTCAACCGTTCTCGAAACTTTAATTGTTAATAACTTTTTAACTGAAAGTGTGCAAACGAAAAATCGGCTCGTTTCGAAATGTGCAAATGAAAATCTATCAATTAAGAACAGTGAAATTTATTTGCTCGTGGTTGGAGAGCTAGTGTGAAATTAGCACTTCCTTAAAATTGTTTCTTTAAATAACTTTTTTAACAGAAATGTGTAAACGAAAATTCGAAATGTACATACATACATGTGCAAACGATGAGCAATCATATGAGCTATAGAAAGTTAATTTTTTTATAGTTGGGAAACCAGTTCTACACAGATCAATAATTCAGTTTTTTTTTTTATGTGTTATATATAAGCTCAAGGTTGTATTTTGAGTCGTACAAGGAACTCCATCCCTTGGTCATTCATTTTCCTGATATCGCTCCCTTGGAGCGCCCTTCTTCTTCCGAGGAGTTTATCAAGAACATAGTTTTCTTCACTAAGTGGTAATAGTATAAATGCCTTAAGCCCGTATCAGAAATTAATTGAGACTGAAATTAACCAATCAGAATCAGAAGAAAGGAAACCAATATCAAGTTTAGTAAACTTTGCTTTGATTAAATTCAGTCTCAAGCTTTAGTCTGATACAGACTTTACATAACTGAATTGTGGCTGTCATCGGCATCATAACGATTCGATATTCTTTGTGGTATTAAAGGTGCTCGTGTGAGAGTTTGGTGATACGTGGCAATTCGATAATGTTTTGTAAGAATCGTTCTTAGTACTTAATTTATGCGTAATAAAAGCTTAGAAATATGTTTGTGTGTTCATTTTTCTTTTTTATTATTTAATACCGAAGGTTCGTCGTGTACACCCTGTATAACGGAAATATACCAGAAATACGTAGGCGTCTCTGGCAGATTACATTGGGAACGTAACGGAGTTAAATTTTCGCATGACTGAAAAGGTGCCACGAATGTGTAATTCATCTCACACGTGTGCCATGTATTTGACTCGGTTACCAAGACGGGCCATCCATTGAGACATGCATTATTTATGAAGAAAGAAAATGAGAATGTAATGAAATTTTGATTAAACGGAAATAATCCATATTAAGAAAGCCCGACTGTTTCCGGATAGGTGCTCTACCGTCTCGGGGTTGATTCAAATGATTGATTGATATAACGGTTACTAAGCTAACGCTGTAATTCCAAATAAGTATAGACTTATCGAAATAAAATTGCAATATTGCCAACAAATTTTCTCAGTACTTCGGGATCTATTTAAAGATATTCAAAGAAATGACTCAGGATCAAAAGTCCTGAAAAGAAAGTTCAAGTATAATATGTTCCTGGAAAATCGAGTAACTAGAAAATCTCGCATTCCGAAAATATTGTGTTACATTTTCATCTCAATAGACATTTTTTCTTTATAATTTATAACCGATTGTAAAATTGTACATAAAATTATAATCTATCTACTTTTTTATGGCGCATTGATGCCTATTTTTTTCGCAACTGTCTATACGTCGGACTACGAGTGTTCCACTTTTAGGTGAATCGATATGCACAGGCCGCATATTGCTCGGCGGTTGAAGTAATACTTGAAATTCTAGGTCGAAAGATGAGCACCTGTTCGATGCTCGAGTTCGGTTGCCCGATTGATAACGCGATAGGAAAGCTCGCGCGGATGTTAAACTTTTGTTACAATTTATTTAGAGCGTGAAATCTCGACGCGTCACTCATTCTTCGCGAGCGTGCATTGTGTAAGTATATGTCAGAAATTGCAGTATTGCGAAATTGCGTTGCGATTATTAAGAATCGAAACAGCATGAAATTCTAGGAGATATATGAAGCAACATTCGCGCGATCATTTCTCTCGGTCGTATCTACAGAGAGAGAGAGAGAGTCCTGTCGATTATATACAACCGGAACATCGTAATCTCGCCAATGTGTATTCCTTCTCTAATAATTTCCCGGTAAGCTCCTCCCGCGACTCGCGATAAATTCGGGATCTGATGGATGACGGGCGGTCGTCTGGGACGAGGTCACGATGAGTCAGAGTTCCACCAGACCAGTGCCACACCCACCCCTTTTATTCTCTTCCTCTCGTCCTCATCTCCTCCTATCGCTGCCGCAAAAAAAACTCACTAGAGTTGACTCGTCTTTCGGCTTTATTGGTCATACTTCATCCACGTGCGCACATCATTCGGTGTTAATCTTCGCGTATCAAAGTTGTTATAAATGCCTCCTTCTAAAATTCAAGAATTTTTCCTTTTAATATTTTAAATTAAAATGTTTTCGATTTTCGGTGTCGTCGATTTCGAAATCGTCGAATATTTTGTTGACAAGCAATTAATAACTATATTAATATTGCTGAGTGCTGACGCTGCGATTATCAAGTTGGAAATATTCCAAACTGCATGGATTTGATGTATATAATGTATGCATATTAAACTTCTTTAAAGTCAAGAATTTTTATTTTTTAGAAAATTTTGTAAAATTCCCTAACTTTTTCCTGAGCGTTTCCCGTTTTCAATTTGTCCATCATTTCCTTGATTTCTCTGACTTCCAATTTCGTGACAACGCATATCTCTCGCAAGATCCTTTTCGTGAAATTACGAAAACGGGTAGGATCGGTTCTTAAAGAACCCGATGGAAATCTAACGCTTCGAACGTTACACATCGGATGATGAGAAATCGCGCGACTGATATATCCAATAAAACGTAGAGATAGCAGAATTGCATATCAACCGTCTTTGAACGCAATGCTGCGAGCGAGCGAAAGTTCAAACCGCAACAGCACCACGTTATGACCATAAATTCTCGCGCCTCTTATCCTTTTGCTCCGCGTTTTAATGCGCGCATCTGCAGAATTAACGTAACTCCACGAATTTCACTGAAGGCGCAAAGGTCTCGTGCCACGTGATTATTCTGCGATCGGTTAGGCACACCTGTCAGCTTCACTTTCACTCGTGTTTCTCGTCAGAGATCGCCAAGATATTCTCACGTGATACTCTTCCGGGTTATTCTCACCCGGTTCTTCGATTCAACTTCTCGACAATAAAGGTCGATCGAGCCGCAATCCCCTTAATTTTCAATCGCTTTGTACGCAGATCTACTTACGACAATAACTATCAAGAAGCATTATGCGCATCGCGACACGGAATCTCTTTGTCTTTTGTCGAAAGTTAAAGTAACTCTGAAAGTTCCTAAGTTCTCTCGCTATAAGAGGACGAGAAAGGAAGCAAGAAAAGGAGAAAATTTCGTTTCGACCGCGAGAACGGAAGGTAATAAAAGAAAACTTCTCGCCGTTTTATTGCCTCCGCCGTTACGTCCGACTAGATTTTGCCGGACTGACCGAGACAATAAGAGGAGGAAAAATGAAGAATAGCTTCGCAACGATCCTTCGTCCGCGATAAAAAGCAAATTCTCTTCGTCGTGAGAGACCTTGACTATTGGAGCGAAGTTCTAAGAGAAATTCTCATACAAACAAACATCTTTCTCCATAAAAAAAAAAATGTTGTTTTTCTTGAGGATATATTTCGAAAGTATATACATATAAATGTATATACACACACTTTTAAAAAAAACGATGTTCTTCACTTGATCATAAATATCGAAATATAGATAAAGACGTATATTGCGTCTATCAAACTGTGACAGTATCTAATTCTACTCCCGATAGAAAATGGAAAAAGTAGAATAAAATCGATAAAAAACCGGGACGAAGAGGCTTTTTGTAGATAGACGATGAAGGAAGGTCGAGCTCTCTTGTTTCGATGGATAAGAGCGGATTCCTCTTAAAAACGCCACTTAATCTGTAACAGGACACATCTTATCATGATATATGGTATGACGGGCAACGATCCAACCCACAGATTACTTTGCGGTTTATCCTGCACATCTCGAGATGTAAATTACGAAAATATTAAACTTATTGCAAAATTAACCGTGCAATTTACATGAACTATTTTCCTCGCAAAATTCTTTGGCAACGTGCACAAATGTATTCCGCTCGCGCTGTTTATTCATCCGCGTTAATGTATTGAATGATTGCAATAATTATCAGATGTTTTCGAGTAACAAGATATATTTATTTGGACAGCCGCCAGGAAAACTAGAGGTGGTGTTGTCGTTAGTTTTCATGAATAATTGAAGACAAATCCCTGCGATGTCCGCAATGTTGTTCAGCTTTTTTACTCTGGTTTATCGATTATCCGCTAAAAAGAACACGCGGAAGAAAAAACAAACACCTCGATTATCAACATTAACACCTCGAGGTTATTATTCTCGACTTTTGAATGTCGAACTTTAAATTGAAATAAACTTCATTATTCCGTGAAGAAATACAAATTGTGTCAGCATGTATCGTTTGACCAGTAAAGAAAGCAGGTTACATTCTGTAACACATTGGGCCGCGTTATGCAATATGGAACTGGGTTAAAAGTCGTATCGTCGACAGACTATAATTTGAAGAAAAATGTTTCGAAAACACTAAGCGGTCGAATATAGAATATTTCCAAGCGAAAATCACGAAATACAGTGCGACCGATCTCATATTGCATAATGCGACACAATTCCGACTGCATTCCGTTATCACCTATAAAACACCGGGGCACATCCTCCGTATGATGGGTGCAGGCTGCTGTTGCTTTATCGATCGTCAATTCACTGAACTTCTATTTTTAGAAGGACCTTCCTTCGTCGCCGAGCGCCGGCGACGCGAAATCCTGGGATTACTGTGAAGGAGACAATCTGTCGGAGATGCCTTAGAAATCTCCAGGTTCTTTGCATCTTTGGGATCACCAGAAATTCTCGGATATCTTAATAATTCCTCGAGTATTAATGCACAAATGCTGTAGATTCCTCAATTCTTTTTTTGTTACACCTTATTGCATTTAATATCTAATATCTATATAACAGTACCAAGGTGAAATATATAATCGTGTCGAAATATGCACATCGCATAAAGAATCTTCTCGAGAATCAACGGACTGTACGTAATTAAGATGAGATATGATCGAGCCGGACGACGAGACGCGCGAGAAGCTGGCCGAGCTCTCTTACTTAATTTACGCATAATTAAGATGAAATGGCAAGTCGGACGACGCGAGTACTCGAGAGTTCTCTCTCACTTAATTTATGAGACAATCGCCTTAACGAGAACAATTTAAAGTTGCGCCAGGAATCGAGCAATGTGTGCTTCAAATCACACTTCTAAGAGTGCACATGATGATCGGTCCATTGAATCGATCGTTCTCACGGAATATACCAGCTCGAGAGAGAGAGAGAGAGAACAGCATTCGTTCGAGATAAACTAAATGATTTCGCATTGTTATCTGTGTAATATAATATCTTTCTTGAGATATTTACCGTGTTACAACGGCGATTACATACTCGCTATAAACTTACATGAGGTCCGGCCGAAAGTGATGAATCATGGCGCAGAAGGCGAGCCCGTCTCTCCAGGAGGTGGTCATGTTTTGCACGTTTACACCCGGATAACCGTCGGTTATCCGACGGCACCAAAGCTCCAGTGCCTTCGTACCACGTCTCTCACCCATCGTGCTTACGGCTTTCCTTTTTCCTCTCTTTCACACTTTGCGAGAGACTTCCTCTAACGGCAAACACCTCTCTTTCGCTCGGCCAGCTTCTCTATGGCGTCTGTATCGTTAGTGCAACTTTTCAATAATGCTTTGGCGCTTCTGAAAAAGAGAAACAAATTTTCACATGTAGATAGATTCGCAGTTGCAATGTGCAATGTTATTCGTTGCACTGACAAGATAATCGGAACGTTAAATATATATATAAACCCTAAGGGTAACTTATTAGCCAATCTCCGATTAACTTAATCGGCGGTTAACTGACCCGGCGGAATCGCTGATATCGTTTCTATTAAAAGAGCAATTTCGCTGAAGTGACCCTACACGGATGCAGTATTAACGAATACCGATAATATTACTGATCATGTGCTATTAATTTGATAGAATGACAGATTTGCAATTCGAGCCGGAAATTTTTAAAACAAAAAAAAAATTAAGAGTTTAACCGAGATTAAAATTAAACTACATTATAATATAGAAATGAATCGTTTGAGACAAAATCTACTCTACAACTCGTTATTCTTAATCTTTTTTTTTCGATATATTAAACATAATTCTATTAATTAATTTAATACTTTTATCGATATTACGTAATCCCCTCTAGGGATGAGTGTTGCATTTGCAACATTTATTTTAAAATTAAATTCGAGATAAATTCGGAGTAAATTCAAAATTTACGCAGATTAGCTGTACTTAAGAACTGAAAACAGAAATATATGCACTGAACATTAAAATACAAAGTACTTCTAACCGCCAAAATATTCTACTAGCTTGATATCAAACTAACAACGCCATTTCTTTTAAAGGGCATACGATACAAAATTATGTTTTGTTGCACAAATTAGCATAAAAAAAATCTAAATAATGCAATAGCTCCTTTTCGATTCTGATTATTTAGTTCTGCTAGATTGACAGAGCGTGTCAGAGCGGCTATACTTTGATAATAGAGTATACTTCACTCTTAAAGACATTTTTTAATAAAATCTGAGCAAAAAGTTTTTTTAATGCCACAAGATGATGTCCCTAGAAGATTAATCAAATAGTACCGATAGATTAATCCTCGACTATACGCTTCCGTCACGTGTAAATAAATCTGAGATATTTTCCCAGAGATCTCTCTCTCGCAAATGTTTGCAATGTCACGAATGTCGCGGTTAAACGACATTAAAAAAGAGAAAAGGGGAAGCAAAAAAGACAGAGAGAGAGAGAGAGAGAGAGAGAAGAGAAAACAGGAGAGTGTCACCGCAAATCGGTGGCGCCGTTCGGAATGATCGAGTGTGGGTTTTGTAACAGGTCGGTAGAGCCGCTCTCGATAGCTGTCGTTAGGATAACAGAGAGAACAAAAAGATTGCGAACTGCAAAAATCGCTAATGTCATTGATCGTTGACGGTCGGGGACCGAATGATGTTTTGCGCAACGTGAAAGCGGGAGGCTGCGCCGCGTGAGCAACGCGTGAAACCACCACGCGCCAGGTCAAGCGTAAAACCGCGCGCGTGTGTTTTACGCGCCGCATTCATTAGCCGCAGCCCTTAGCTATTCCACGCATCGCTTCCCCTTAGTTATACATTAAAGAATCCGCGAACCGAGGCAATTCGCCGAAATTGATGAAAGAATAATACCGGGCAGAAGGAGGAGAAAGGAGGAGGTACATATCGTAACAAGTTATGATTTCGCGTACTGATAAAAAATTTAAGAACCGATGCTTTATGTAATGGAAAATCCGGGTACGGCATAAAATGTTTATAAGTCGGAAAGAAATTACATTGATACTCTATTTTCACCTTTCTTGCGAATCGCCGCGAGTGGCACGAATCGATAAATGAGGAAAGGAGAAGGTGACTTCTGAGAAATCCATTCAGGATCATCTCGCTTCTCGCTCTACGCGGTTTAATGGCAGGCACCTTCTCGATTTTAGCACAAATACGAAAGTCGACAAGTCTATAAATGAGATTCGTAATTGCTTTTAAAACGCAATAAAGCAATGCTGTATAGTGTTACGCATTATCCGCGATATCATATGAGTGCGAAAAACTGGAACGGATAGGTAGTTAACGGGAAAGTGCTCGGTCGATCCTCGCATTTAGTCTAGTCTGACCGGTTTCTACAAAACACGGTCTCCTATCTGTAACAACGTTTGTCTAGCTATCCCACGGGCCTCTTTCACGGAAAAAAAAAAAAACGTCAGTTGCCAGTTTTTACTCGTAGCCTACGGCTAAACGTTTACAGTGCGCGAATTCAGCTGTTATTTGTCGTGTATAGATCGTAATAGCAAAACTACAATATTTTATTGTCAACACGCTTTTATTGCAACGCACTTTTTTTCACTCTTTGAAAATACGCATCGGATTTCCACTGCTTTTGTAATCCTCTCTTCTTTTTCTACGACAAGTCCGCGACACACTTGTCTCATCGGCTTTCACCGGCGGACAAAAATCATCATGTTTTATATAGTCAGTAGAAGACATCCAAGTCTCAATGTCCGCTTTTCCACTCTCGAAGGGAAAGAAAAAAAAAAAAAAAATAATGCAAAGAGCTTCGACAACGAACGCTCGTGTCGGACGGTTTTGTATGAATTACGATGTAATCAGGTTCAGAAGCTTTTCCGTCGCGCTTTCCGGCACACCGCCTCTCCTCCGCTTAGTTGTTAAGCTCCCCGATTGCAACGGTATCCCAACGTTGTGCACCGGTGATTAATGGTCCAGCCGTGAGTGAAACGTAAGTGCGCAGAAATAAGTAAAAGTTACATGCGGCAAAGTGGTCGGCCTTGTTCACCGTTCGCCAACAGCCGCGAGGCTGTAAAGGCCGCATTACAGGTGAGACACCGTGAGACAGAGGGGGCGGATGTTCCGGCGAGGTGAGGGCACAGCCCTGACGGGCGCATAAACGTATGAGCATTGTCATCTCCGCAACCGGTTTCCTTCATGAACTTTACGAAAAATGCCGGAGACATTTCGTTTTATCTACATTTATATACACGCGGAAAGAACGTTTTAGATATTTTGCTAAAATATCGAAAAATTTATTTAGATCTGAAAGCAGTTTTATTGAACCTGGGTTGCGTCAAATTACTCATCCTAAATTTCCATTTTCTCTGATATTTTATAGTAATATTTAATATAATTTTTTATTTCCATCCTAATTTGAAAACTGATTAATATTTTACGGAGCAATTAGACATTGCAATCTACATAAATTATTATATCAATGTTGTGAACTGCTTGTATATATATATATATATATATATATATTCAACTGTTAAGTTGATAAAGTGTTCCAAAACTGCAGAGATGTAACGCATATTGAATTTCTTTAAAAAACTAAGAATTTTAATTCTTCAAAATATATTGTAAAATTTTCTGACTTTTCTCTCATCATTTCCAATTTCTCTGGTATTTTCTTGATTTGTGGCAACCTTGTGACTACCATCAAAATAATTACGTAGGAAACATAATAAGCAATGCTGCAAAAAATTTTAATATTTTATTAGCAAGCAGCTCAAGCGTCTTATAATAATAATTTTGATAGTTTAGCGAAATTCCAGATCTGTATCTGGCTAAATTTTTAAATACTTCAGCAAAACCGTTCTTTCCATGTGGCAACGCCCGATTGACAAATGGACAACAGTCAACATTTTCTACAGGCGACATCGTAAAACTCTCGACAATCCTCCCAGCAGTTTTCTCGAGTCATTTAATTGTTAATGCCCGCAATAAGATCATTAAAGTGAAAACCGGACGGGCGCGTGTTATTCATGAGCCATTCTAGGAAAATCAGGTGAGAATCGGCGGAAACAATTGAAGTGAAAGTAAAATACTTTTTACTTATTAGATAAAAGTGAAAATTATATATTAAACGCGTGTTAGACACGACCGCGCCGAGATCGACCACTCACTTGAAGCAAAGAGAACCTAGATAATTCGGCGAGTATCGCTTTCGCGCAATTTAGCACAATGTGTCGCAATCGATACGGCGAAAAGATAATATTTAACGTACGTTCACGCGGTGAGAAGAGAGTCGTCTGCATCAAGCGTGTCTGCAGGCTCAGGCTGAGCCTAAAGGCACGGCTTTCGATATCAAAGAAGGGCTCGATGCAGCCAAGCCTTTCGAAAGACATCGGCCGGCCGCCGCTCGGCAAAAGTGAAGGTGCATCTATGTGGCCCCGCGAGCAAGCCACGTACCCCAAGAAAGAGAGACAGAAGAGGCCTCATGAAAGATTCATACCGGCGAGGAAGAAGACGGCGGCCCGCGGCGTTGCGAGACACCTGCGGTAACCTCCGCCATCAGAAGTTTCACAGGAGATTAGGATGTCCCCGATATTTTTACAGTTACAGTCGTGTCCTGGAATCGACGGCCGGACAAGTGCGGGTCACTTCCAACCGATATACCTACCTAAAACAATCTACGTAGAATATAAAAGCAAAGCACGTAGAGTATGTTTCAATCGACGACGTATATAGTTTAAGAGTAAGTAGACGTTAACGTGTCATCCGACTGGGTGACACGGTTAAGGATAGCTAGAAGATGCTCCGTACTTCTATAATGCGATTGACTTTCTCGTACAAGGAGGTTTCGCCGGCAAACACACAAACTGCCGCTTCTTAATTCGCTCTACTTCTCGGACGTTCCTGTCCGACGTTACGTCAACTATCTGGAGGAACAAATTGGCGTTCCTCGAGTGTTTAACATTGCTGAGCGTTGTCCATGAACTGAACCGACGACGGTGACGACGCAAACGCAAGACGGGAAAGCTTGGAAAGCTTTCGTTTCAACAATCATTTGCCACAGTACACGGTCTCGAGTGACACTTCTTGCGACTCGACGCGAAAGCACTCGCAATCCGCATCCGCCAGTATGGCTCTCGCGAAAAAAGAAATGTTAAATCTCTTCTTTAGACTCTCTCCAGTGGCATCGAATTTTTGTCGCCTTTAATAACCTAGCTTTTATCGGGCGGATGAAAGTCCGGATCTTGGATAAGACGCTAAACATCTGCACGTTCATTAGAATTCAACCGACACACACGGGAATCTGAATTTCCCGGCAAATTTAATTTGTCGGGAATCTAGAGCACGTGAGAAACGCTTAACTATAGTTAACACATGTGTGATAATAATGGTACAACGTTAATGTTTCAACATGTTCGTCATTAATCCCACGGACACGATTTTGTTCCTCGTAGAAAATGCGCAAGGGGAACTGGAGACTATTAGAAGGAATAGCGTCGAGGGACTTTCCACCATTTGCCCGCCATCTCCATATCGTTAACGTCTATTTACGTTAAATTACGCGGTTAGAGAAACCGGCATACAAATTCATTCAGTAAGACGTGCTGAAAAAAAACATGCTTACGTCGACAGGGATCTAATTTATACAACGTATATCTTCTTAAATATTTAATATGCACACAGAAAGAACGGATTTGCTAAAGTATCTAAAATTTTAGCTAATCTGAGAATAATTATGGATCGTCGAAATAACTGTGGAACACGCTTAAACTGAATCTCTAATAAAAGTAGCGCATTTTTTAATCTGAACGAATATCGACAATCGCGTCTCTCTATAATATTGATTACTTTTTTCCTATTAGATTTTTCTATTGGCTATTTCAACCACTATCTTGAACTTAATTTATCTATTGTCCAAAAAGCGCTTAGTAATTCTTTCGCTGCATACGTTCAGCAGAAAAAGCAGCTTTGCAATTACTATAAAATTCTTTAAGATGATTAATCCTCTTAGTTCCTCACTGAATCTAAGTCATATAAAATCTTCCAAATTGCAAAACTGTTTTTTTCTGCTAAAAACAGTAGTCTTTAATATCATAACATGTAATATAATAATAGGTTAATGTATGATATAATAATAGGCCAACATGGATGGGCGGACTTTTACGCTACTTGTATTAATACAGAGCTTTAGTTCAAACTGGTTACTAGAATGTCAAAACTTTTGAAACATTATTATTACGCTTGAGATTCCTACAAAATTATTCTCATGGTCCAACAACATTATTTTCAGAGATCTGTATAATCTAGCTAAATTTTTAGATCCTTCAGCAAAATCGGTCTTTCCGTGTAGAAGTCGATGAATATTTAACGCTTGCGGCTACAGTTTTTCTTACGTAATCTCGGTTCTATTGATTTTCAGATCTGTAATACCACGGATAATATCATAAAACTCTTTTAATTTAAAAAAATCCCTCGCTATCGCTATCGCCAATCTTGTGTGGATACGCAGATCCATCCTCGCTTTAGAATCACGATCTCGCGTAGTGCTCGACTCGCTGATAAACTCGCGTGTCCATTTGCAGCAATTAAGGATCGTACTTTAGCGAACGCAATCGTCCCGATCGCAAAAAGCGGCTAACGTTCTTGCTTGAAAATACAGTTAGACGAAGAAAAGAGCTATAGAGTAGCCATTAGTATAATGTGTGAAATTTATTACTGTGTCACGGAACGAACTAAACGACAGCATCGATCATATATCACTTCATACAGATGCGCTGCAACGAGAAAGATATGTTTCATTATTACAAGAGCATGGCATGAAAAAATATATTTGTTTTATGTCCGCGTTTCTGCTAATGTAGTTTAATTTTAATCTCGACCCC
>NW_017280250.1:1085320-1185300 GCF_001594065.2 Cyphomyrmex costatus | reverse complement strand
CCCCCCCCCCCCCCCCATTAACTCTTCATCTTTCGCTAGTTATAAAGATTAAAAAAAAGATAAAGAATAAATTGAACCGAGCTTAAAGTTACATAATAAAAAATTTCGTATTTCTGCTGGAAACTGTCCACCACTCAAACCCTTGTTAAAATTTTGTGTTGAATTTTTAACTTAAATATATGTGTTAATTTAACATATTATAAATGTTAATTTTGCTGAAAAAAAATTCTTCTACGATTTACAAACTGTCTCAGTCAGTATTACCTTTTTTGTACTTATTTTTAAAAATAATATTTTTCTATTATACCTTATATACATTCATTTTGTGTTAAATTAACACATAAATTTGAGTGAACCGTTTGGGACACAAGAAATGTAATTTTAACAAAAATTTTTCAACGATGTAATCTACATTGAAAGAAACGAGCAAACTTATTTGCAAACTTTATGACGAATGGATTCTCCTCAAAATAAATCGGAATCGATTATCTCATTTCGTGAAAAATGGGCAAAAATCGGCGCAACCTGAGCTTTAATGAGCGATCAAGATAGATGTGGATGAAGACTACGATTAAAGCGCCTTCATAAAGCCCGAATAACGCACGATCGTTAGATTTAACGATATGGATACAAAGTATTGTGAACGTAACGGAACGACGACGGCACGCACCGTAAAATCCCGGGGCTGCTTTACGGCGGGCGTGCTTTCAGGAAAGCGTATAAAACTCGTTTGTTCTATTTTCCTCACGGAATCTACGAAAAAAGATCGTTCCGTGAGCTTAAGGATCACACGAGAAACTCGACCTTGAGTTCGTCGAACAAGGCGATACACGCACGGCGGCACCATCGTTCATCAAGATCACTTTTCCTTACATCGCGAAAGAAAAGTGTATATCTTCGCTCTCACGAGCTGAAATTCGAGCGAAAAGGAAGACTGCAGAACTTACGGCATATAGCTGTTGCAATGCGCAAAGATGTACTTGCCAAAAAAAGGGCGCAAAGGTCCCGGGGGGGCCGAAATGATTGCGAGGGGCAATCGAGCACGTCGGTGGGAACGCCAGTCCTTCCTTCCAGGAAAGTAATTTCAAGTTGGCGGGTAGGTGGTCACGCGATTGCGTCTTACATGTGGAAGAGCCTCGGACGGCGGAGCGAGCTCAAAGCGAACCGATCCTCCACATCGAGCCGACTTAAAGACTACCTGTCCGAAAGTTGGTGTTGTCGAGAGTCTGGCTCATCTAAGAGAGAAAGAGAAAGAAAGAGCGAGAGAGAGAGAGAGAGAATCTTCCCTTTCCCTAAAAATCTGCCCCTATGCGATCAGAGCAGGTCTCGAGATCGGACAAAGATCGAGGTTGTCGCCTCGTATCGTTCTTGAGGCTGTTTATCAACGACTGCTTTTAGAAGCGGTGACTCACGCGGTTCACGCAGATACAACGTCCCTATATACCGAACCTGTCCATCGTCACGCGTAAACCACGGGGAGCCACTGGCTCCGCATACACGGCCTTTTATCTCTCATTTCCGCCGAACCTGGATTTCCTCGTCGTTTTGCTCGCACAAACGAGCCTAGACGGGTTTTTAGCCGGCGTGACTCACCTTCTTCTTCGTTCCGACGTGCCTACAACGAGATTCGGTCGGTCACCGTGAAAAGACCCCGATAGCCACGGACAGACTCCCCGCCGGAGGAAATATACACTTAACTCGGCACGTTTCTCAAAGGCGCTTCTCTAAACGTGTGGATGCATATTATAATAGAAAAGAGCGTTTGACCAGGAAAGAAAAATCAGTTTTCGACTAATATTTCATTTAGTCAAATTTTTTTCAAGTGTGTTGATTGACTACAGAACAGAAAGGTTCCTAAGTTTTCAAAGGATCTCTAATCAATTCTTGTAGTCAATCGTAAATAAAATATTAGTCTAAAGGTTCCTATTCTGTAACTTTTAACAACGATAATGATACAGTTTTATACATTATCGTTGACAGAAAATACAGATATCATAATTAAGATCGAGCTCTTCATTTTCTGATTAACTTATGATTAAAATTAACTTGATAATAATATAAAAAATGTATTTTCCAGCTATAATAAACTTTTAAAGTTACCATTATATATAAAACCGTCTTTTAGGATTCACTTTTTAATTTTTTTTAATCAACTCCTGATTAGGCTTAGTCTGATAATAATGTAAAAATTGTATTTTTTTTCTAATAGCTATGGTTAATCATTAAATTGGTCGGTTTTGTAGTAATTTTTAGTGGCTTTCTACAATAAGCTATTAGTAATAAATCAGAAGTCAGAAGCTTGCACAAATTGACCAATCACAGCCGAATATAAAAAGAATAATCGACTGTGATTGGTCAATTTCTAGTTTCTAACTTCTGATTTATTACTAATGGCTTATTGTAGAAAACCTCTCAAAATTTTACCTCTCAAAACTACGCACTACATACAAAACTATTAATTTAATTTAATTTAATTAATTTAGTGATTAATACAATTTCTAATATATTATTATCAAGTTAAGTAAGGTTAAGTCCAAATCACAAATTAACCAAATAATGAAAAACCAGTCTCTGAAATTACCACTACGAAACCATTAATTCAGTGATTAATTATAATTAGAAGAATAATATAATTTTTACATTATTACCAAGTTAAATCTAAACTTTGAAATTCATCAGAAAATAAAAAAACTGGGCCTAAGAGTTATGGAATAGAGACCCTGAGATGTTAAATGATACAAAAATACAACAACGACGATCGAGAGAATGTTGCTGATAGTTAAACCTTCTTCAGATCTCGACGAAAGGATTTATCTCGCGCGCGGAAAGTTCAGCACGCGAACGGCCAGATGGGTACCGTCTTGTTAATTTATTTGTCGCGAAGCGAGGACGGCGACCTCGTTTGCGCGCGACGCGCGGGTAATCTTCTACTAGCTCAGGACGATACTCCTCGGCATAGCGCACGTATGAATATGTATGAGACATCGTAATGGAGCTGATACACAGCTTCGCACGGAACTGCAGGCCGCGTCGTCTCTCTTTCTCTCTATCTCTCTCTCTCTCTCGCGCGCGCGCGATAAGATTTATCCCCCTAGAAAACCGATTACGTCGAACGGCCGCTAATGGATTTATCAGTACGGGAAATTCTGCCGGGAGTACGAGAGTGTACCAGTGCCCCCGAGGGACGAGTCACTTAAGGAATCCATTACGAGAAATGGAGATCGCTGCGCTGACGCAGCAGCGAAGAGGTGACGCGCTAGCAAACAAATAGGTAGGCGAACCGACCGCGGGTTGTCGAGTAAGCGAAAAGAAACCCAAGGAGAACGAGAGAGTCAACGTAATGTCAATTTGATGTCATTTCGACCGAATTTCTGAGTTTCTTTACGATTCAGTCAATACGACGTTATTTTGACGTTCTTGTTTTCCTTAGGAAACGAAAAATCGTGTAGCTCTCTAAAGCTGATTCCACATAAAATGCGGCATCTACAATGAGATTTTAAGGCGTAAGGACGGGAGCACAGAGTCTTGCGTAAGGCTGATATTACATTTGTCGTACGACAAAGCATTTCAAGCCTATTGATCGGTCGCAAGAAAGAGAAGTTCCGAATTTCATTATCCTATAACCAATCTCAATAGGCTTGAAATGCTTTGTCGTACGACAAATGTAACAGTATCTTTACGTAAAACATTAATGCATAAAAAAATGAACTAATCAAAGTCCTTCATTTCCTTCCTTTCTATGAAATTAAAGATTCTGATTTGGTTGATTGTGTAATGGACTTTTACAGTAAGCCATTACCTAAGCTTTAAGTTTTAAGCTAAAAAAATTCACCAATCATAGTGGCTTATTTTTCTCACCCTCTATACTGTGATTAGTTCATTTCTTACGGCTTAAGACTCGAAATCTTCGAGGTAATGGCTTATTATAAAATACTCATAAAATTTTTAAGCTCCAAAGCCGTAAGAAATCGATCAAGATATCATCATCGATTATTCTCTTCACATTCGATTGTGAGATTAGACAATTTCTTATGCTTTAAGGCTCAAAGTTCAAGATTAGAAATTCTCATCGCAAACGTCGTCTTAGACATTTCAAGCTTGTTGCGGCAGGCGATCTGAAGCATTAATTTCAAAATGCAAGCTCCTGATTGGTTGTCGCGCAACCTTGCGATTGGCTTGCGTCTAATGTGGAACCAGCTTAACGCGTCTCTCCGTATAGAAAAAACCGGTATATTTAGTGGTCTCAAACGCAGGGTCGTGGTGCGAGGAGGAGCGGGTTGCGCGAGAGCCGAACAATATTCGGCGGTGCACCTCTATCTTTGTTCTTCGTTCTCTCGCGTGCACCTACACACGGCCGTGCTCGCGCACGTACGCGTGAACCGAGGATACCGTGGGAACGGGCTCCGGCATAACAGGTAGTAAGACAGTCGCGTCTCTCTCTCTCTCTTTCTCTTCCATCGTACTTCACCACGCAGCCAGCGTGCGCTTCGTTGAATTTTTATGAATATATTCTTACTTCACACAGTAGTCTCGGCGTTTAAATTCAAATACGATCTCTTGGATCTTAGAGGACAAACGCGTAGGTACGGAATAATAAAATAGGAAGCTGAAACGCGCGACTGTTTCTTTCTCCTTCGTATGCGAGGGCACGTCGAGAAATGCGTGACACACGGTTATATGATAAAGCATCTCGGCTTGAGTGACATAATCGCGCAGAACTTGCGTAAACAGAGCTGATGTGTTGTGTCAACACGAGCGTGCGCATTGCGAAACGAGTTAAATCGAGTATACTGGGAACACATATTACTCAAAAAACCGTGTTTCTTTCCAACCATTTCCAACGCGCGAAGACCCCCTCGCCTTCCCTTGTAAAGTTACGCATTCGCGAAGAGGTCCGTTACTCACCTTACGTCACGGTACGGCCAACCAAAGGCTCCGCGCCGTTCTTCCGGCTCTCTCTCTCTCTCTCTCTCTCCCGTCGTGCGTTGTCCACGAGCGCCGCCGTTACGCCATTTAGTACTCGCCCCAGGGTTCCTCCACTAGTTGAATGTAAAACTGACAGTGGCGACCGCGAGCACAGCTTGCTCCAGGCGGCTGCGTGTGTGCGTGCGTATCGCGACCCTCCGTAAACGGCGCACACACACACACTACACACACGGGCGACGTGTCCCTAACCTCAACCTCGGACGGCGCCCCGTGACGTCGTGACACGGCGAGGTGTCCGCGCGTCGTCCCGACGTTCGAGAGCGCGGCAACGTTATCGCGTTCTCGGTAGCGTAAGCTC
Source organism: Cyphomyrmex costatus (assembly GCF_001594065.2). Taxonomy (NCBI): domain Eukaryota; kingdom Metazoa; phylum Arthropoda; class Insecta; order Hymenoptera; family Formicidae; genus Cyphomyrmex; species Cyphomyrmex costatus. The sequence goes on along the minus strand of NW_017280250.1, from coordinate 1,180,016 downwards.
GTATTCGATTCCTCCTGCGATGCGCGCGAGAACGAAGCGATCTACCCAGGGTAGGTTAGCGCGCGTGTAACATCGCGTTCACGGCGCGCGCGCGGTGCTGCGACTGAGACGCCGCGCGCGGCGTGCACGGTTTTAAACGCGACCGGACGGCGGTGATGCTGTCCTTATCGCGCGACTCGCTCGCGTTCACGATCTCGCTTGCACTCGCGCCGAGTGCCCTACCCCGCGAGACTTGGCGCGTTTAGATTAGATGCATTCGCGGGACTCGTTTCTCGATACATGACCGGTAGCACTATTGACGTTGTCGAATGTATGTAGACGCTGGTACGGTAATTTGAATGATGGTACTCGCTCGCGCTGACATCCCGTGTCTTACCCTACGATTATGGCGTGTGACTGTAAAGGACAGCTTTATTTTAGGTAGCTACTATATTTATTGCCCCCAAGCAGAACAAATCATCGTAATGTTAAAATTATGTGTGAAAATTATTCCATAACGATATTGAAAGTCATTTTTCAATTCGGTCTAACACACTATAAATAATACGTATTTATTCTCGAAAAATATTACGTGGATATAAAAATACTACTATAGGAAAATCTATAATACACGTAACAGGTACCATGACATTTTCGTACGTATATTTTCGATATTTTTTCAAAGTACATAAAAATGAAGCATTAATTTACACTGAGAGAAAAATGTACTAAATTTTAATAAACAATTGTTTAAATGGTACTAATGTAACTTTATACGGAAAAAATAATATTTGCTAAATAAAAAGTAATAGTTAAATCACATACATATTAATGGTTTCTGTACCCAAATATATATTTACATTTAGTAAATATTCAACTGGCGCACTCTCAATCAAACAAATATTTATTAAATTAAAATCTAGTACATTTTTCTCTCAGTGTATTAAAGTAGTTGTGCATAGATCTGAATATAAAAAATGAAATAAAATGCCCAACACATATTTTACCAAATAATAGATATAATAATAGATACAATAATGTATTTCGCAATTTAACCCATTATTATATTCATATTAAACGCGCATTTTTACGTCAATTTGTGCATAATGGCTTTAATGTGCCCTGAGGTAGGCATCGAGAGAATTTTCGCTTCGACTCTATCCAAGTAGTAAAACATCGGAATCCCGATTCGCAAGAATATTTTGTTATCGGTAGGAATAGCACACGTACGATCTATGGTCCCTGATGCGCGCATAATGAGTGCTCGTATTTCGCTCGTCATCTTATTATGCGGAGATATACACGATATATTTGTTGCTCATCACCTTACGCATGGATGACGCAACATCCTGTGCATAAAAGCTTTAAGTTGATGTAACGTGACGTCATGAATTGTGACCTGGCCCTCGGGACCTACATCTCTCTCTCAACTGCGTCGCAGTTAAATTCCCAAAAAGATTGGCGATACCTTTGTGCCATAAACCCTGAGAAAAACGTCTGGCTTGTTACGTTGGCAGCCAGACGTTTTTTGCCAATAGGTATAGGCCAGGTGTTGCGAACGTACAATACCTTATTTGAATCGACACAAAATAGAGAACGGGATCTCTGCCTTTCGCGGAGGGGCCCTTCTTGTAGGAACGCGTTAAAACGAAATAGGGAAACTGGCAAGCTTGTTTCGGGCGAGGCTTCGATTAAATCACTTTCGCCATCGTTGATTACGTTTGTGGTAAACACGCAGAGTCGACGGACATCTAATCTGGATCCTGCGATCTTGAACGTCCGATCGAATTCACTTCGCGTGATCGTGACTCGTTGTCGCGGTATGCGATGTCGAGCGTGGGTCGAAGTTGGCCGTTGAAAATCGCTTGCGCGGCACACAATAAAATCCCGAGTTACCGGAACGCACATATTACGAATCAATTGTCGATCGTTTGCGTAACGTTTCAAATAAAGGCTTTATATCAGAATCTAGCCACAAGCGATTGTAAGGTTTCAGTTTAAAAATTTATCGTTTGATATGAAGATTAATACTCGCCATTGATTGCAAAATATTGCTACTATAATAACAATTGATCGATAATTTGTCGATAAAACTGCTCGGTACACTGAGAGAAAAAATGGTTGCAATTACCATAACTTAACTATAATTTGTAATTACTTTTGGTACAAACTGTACTTACTTTTTGAGGATATAGAGTTCTGTAAATATAATTATCCCTCAGTACACACGATTGAGACATTTGTATCCTGTACATTTCTTTTTTTTTCTTTAAAAAACTAGAAACGTCAAATAAATAATTATAACATTTATATATAATTGTTTGAAATACAAAGCCTTACAAATACTTTCGAAAGATGTTAAATTGTATACTATAAGAACTTTTTAATAATTTTTGTATATTTGTTAAAGTATAATAATAATAATTATACGAATGACCTATATTAAAGAAACAACAAATTATTGTGTGTATCAAAGTTTATTATTGCACTAAAATATTCTAATTAAATCAACAAAGAGACTTAACAAAAATAACATTTTGTCAAAAGTAAACAAAAAATTTTTGGTTATCATAACTATAAATTCTATATTTATCTTCTTTGGAATAACATTTTTGTTGAGCCCTTTTGTTGCTTTAATCAGAACATTTTTCAATGTCTAATATTGTAACAGTAACAACTATAAATGCAGCTTTCAATCATAATTATTTTATCGTGCAATAGTCCCAAATATAAAACGTTTCACGGAAAAAAATTCATTTGAAAACTTTACAGCAAATCTATACAGTCGTAATATACGGACAGTTTTCTGTGTTAAAGTAGCAAAGTTAAAAAAACAGCTGAATAACATTAGCGATTTATTAAACCATTAAATCTTCTTTGTTATACAGATATACATGTTGAATTATATTTTTTCCCATTTACTTTTTTTCCGTGTTTCCTCTCAGTATATCCTTCAGAATTGCGCTGACATCATACGTGTCCTTTTTGTCGCGCGTACAAGGTGGGTCATACACTGTAAACCCAAGTGAATAATAAGTACCGTCATGTATGCGTGTGTGTATGACATAGTTTTCCATATGAAAGAAATTACACCATACTACCGTGTACTTTTAAAAGTGTAAATCCATTTTTTATATGCAATATAATGTGTTATTTTAACATGGAAAAATAAGATCCCTGTTCAATAACTTTTAACGGCAGCAAAGATGTCGTTATACTATCGTTGCGTAGCTTTTTCTGCGCGCGAGGACAATGTACAATATATAATAGTTACTGTTATTAAGAGTTACGGAATAGGAGCCTCAAACACACACATATACATACCACATATATATATATATAAAGACATTTGTTATGCTTATTATACTTGGATTTGCAGTGACGATGTTTGACGAACCACTTGAAGAGTACGATTCATGATTTGAAATGGTAGTTTGAGATTTGTAATTCGCTATTCGCAGAAGATTCGCAAATAGTGTAAATGGATGTATTCGTCGAAGTCATGTTCGTTATTTAAAATTCATCGTCGATTCACTAGAGTAGAGAGATTTTTCCGACGAAACCAAAGAGCGAATCGCTGCGAATATAGTCTGATGCTAGCTTGAGAGATCGCACACGAAACGCGCTTCTAAATCAAACGAGAGACCTTCTACCCGGGGCGCGATCGATAAGAGCTGCTCTATGCTGCTCTAATTCCCGCTACTGGGTGCTCTTCCGAGGCCTCACGGCGATTCCTTGTTTTCTCCTTTCCTCGTAAGGAAGCGGGCAACCTTTGATGCCCAGATCGGGCACTCGACCCTGTCATTTCTTTTACGGACTAGCTTTCGTTTCTCGTATAGTCCTATACGTGACGCACGATGACCCCGTCGATCGCGTTTCACCGCAAAGTGCGGTGCGATTGTCGCACACGGTTACCGCCATGTGACCGTGATCGGTGCTGGCGGAGGTGTTGGAACGAGCATTCGCCAGACGTGAGATCGAAACGAGGTCAATTTTAGTTTCCCGGACTGGATAACAAGGTTAAACGCGAAAACGTCGCTACGCGGAAATTCACCGTGATTTATCGCACTGCGCGAATAGCGTCTTTCGACGATAAGCCGCACAAGCATTGTCCGCCGCACGCGACAGAAGGAAAGCGGTCGCGATCGAGGAGCGGGACTGAGCACGACACGAGGTGATTTTTAATACCGTCACGGTTCGCTAAGAACAAAAACTTTCCCAAAAAAAGGAGAGGAAAGAAAACACAGTTCTAAACGAGAGGTATATAGAGTAGGCATGGTGGAAGAAAACAAGAGGTCTGTTTATTTTATTCCTGTACAGTTTAGACCGCACTAGAATATTCTTTCTCGCTCTCGCCAATTATCAAACATATACCTATCTCACTTTAAATTCCAACAGTGTACTAGTTCAATCACAAAAACAGACCTAAAGTATATCACTGCCATTAATAATGGCAGCAGCAGAGGGGGGAGCGGCAGCCAATCAAAAGTTGATCGCAAATACAAAAAATATTCAATTTTTGATTTCTGATTCGTCAATTTTCGCTGAGAAATGTTAATTTCTTTGACGGATCTAAAAAATTTAATTTTGTTTTATGTATATTTATATAACACCGTTTGTGCGACTTCTATAATTTTTTATCCATTGGTATCTAACTTATTAGCATCAATTATTAGTAATCAAATCGCTTTTTGACATTTGCGACCAATTTTTGATTCATTAAAGAGCGCAGCCATTATTGAGTGTTTTCCATTTGGTGACACAAGTCGATATCAAGTGCCTCTATTTTTGTGCTGTCTGCTGAATCAAGAAAGATAGAATGTTTATGTCGACTTGTGTCACTAAATGGAAAGCATCCATTATGGACGAGTACGCATCTACGGGAATGATACATTTTCTTCTATCATGGATAAGAGAGTCCCATTTTCCCGGGAAAAGCGCGGGAGCTACCAACGCGCCCCAGATTCTAACGTGCGCATCTCGATGGTAGACGCCAGACGCGCGAAAGCGGCTCTCGTCACAGCATGGGAGACCCTCGGACTTGGAACGTTTGCGCGTCCGTAATTCGTCGCAATTGCTCGGATATTCCGTCCGTAATTTCGTCCATTTGTCGACACTTATTAGGTGCGCAACCACTTAACCCCTCCGCCACCATGGCAACTCCAGCGTTAATTACGTTCGTTCCTGGATGGTCCGCGCCATGGCTGACGGATGCGCGTTTGCCGTAATGGTGCTTCTCGCGGAAAACGTGACTGGCATCATTGCACCTTTGGGTAAATTAACGGGAGAAAACAAGGACGAATTCGCTAATTGGATCGCTCGCTATCGGAGTCTTTTAATTCTCCACTATTCTCTATCGTAAATCGATTACACGTATTCGTGCACTCGGACGAGTTCTAATTTCTACTTCTCGTAGCTATTTCGGACTTCCTAACGATTCTATACTCTCATTCCCAACTCGATATGCAGTTCTGATATCGCATCCCTCGGTATCACGATGTAGATAACGTTTAAAGGATTCCGGATCCGTAAGGTCATCCAGGTAACAAACTTACTTTCGAAAAAGAAACATTTAGAGCGATTGGGATTTCTCAAACGAGAAACGACGCTCTTGATAAATAATAAAAGTTTGCTTCTCTCCATATTATGTCGGCTTAGAGAAAATTAAATGAACCAACTTGATCGTGCTCTGGTAAGATTCGAAAGTGCATAAATATATCTGGTCCATTAAAAACGAATCGACGATAAGAGTAATTAACCAGACAGATAACAAGTTTCCAGTTGAGCGGATTCATTAATATCCGGTCGTCGCCAATCGAAATGATTTCTTTAATTATCTCGTATATCGGGTGTTACGGAACTACCGTATTTTCTCAGCGTAGTTCTATCGATCGAAAGATTAATAATTAATGATTGCGATTAATGATAATAATGACGATTCAAAAAAAGTCAATTATCAGTTTCAATATCTCTTTATCCCAAGTCTTGGTATCAGATATAAAATGTCACAAGAAAAACAACGAATAAAAACGAATGATCGAGCGAAAATCGACGTCGTTAAATTTGCAAACGCGCATCGCGTAATAATTCGTTAACGTGCATACAAAAGTGCGCACATACAAAAAAAAAACCATGTTTTCCGTATTATATTGTCTGTATACTCTGCACGTGTCGGAAGACACGTGCCAGATGAACGAAACGTGATTACAAAACTAATTCGTCCGAAGTAATTCGGCGATGGAATTCAACGGAAAACCACTGTTTCTTTATTAACGACTAAGTTCCCTTTTAGAATACTACACGAGGTAATCTGATCTAATTGACTACTTCTCTCTTTTATGATAGTAATCAACACCTTCTCTTGAAAAATGTTTTAAACATTTATCTGCGCCTTAATTTACAGATAAAAAAAGGTAATGCAAAAGCTCATACGAAGAGCATGAAAGGCGAAAAGAAAGTAGCAATAAGAAGAAAGAAGAGGAATATCTCATTCAAAATTTGCAAAGCTCGCTCGATTAAGAACGAATAATAAATCAGAGAAAGCTTTTATGATTTCTTGCTAAAATGTCGTCTAACAATAAGATTGCAAGTTGATGTGATTCAAAGATCTTAATCTTTCTTTAAGAAAATTTCTAATCCTCTCTGGCGCACATTTATCTGTAGAATTTGATATTTAAAAAAGACCTCGCATTAATTGCATAGAAAGTTAAGCCCCGGTGAAATTAGTTAGTTCTCACATATGATGTGAACAAAAGATATCAGATACTGGCTCAATATTGGATAGTTTTTTATTGCTGATATATCAGAGGTGCTAACTGTAAAATAACAAGTTTTACACATCATAACTCAGTTTAAGACATCATAACTTAAAAACTTACATCATAACTTAAAGTTATTATTAAATCTTGTGTTAACGATCTTTTGTTTACATAGTTATAAGCTACATTATACGAGAAAATTAACTCATTTTACTGAAACACAATTTTCTATATTATTAGTGTAGAGTCTATTAATTACGAAGTCTATTAATTACAGAGTCTATTAATAGTAAATTGGATCCCAGTGAAATGAGTTATTTTCACATTATAATAAATAAGAAGAAAAGAAAGAGAAAAACATAAATGTATACACACAGATAGATAACAGTCACTAAAAGGACTCGAAATTAATTACATGGAAAATTGGGTCCCAGTGAAATGAGTTAATTTTCACATATAATGTAGCTTATAATATGATGATATGATGAACAAAAGACGTCATAGACATAGTCAGACTCAATAATAGATAGTTTTTTAACTATGGTACATCATTATAGATGCTCTATGAGCGTAAGTTTTATGCCTCTTCGACACACTAAGCCTTTGACAATAGCTCTAAAATTATTTATTATTGAGTCTTGTGTCAATGACATCTTTTGTTCTCCACATTATAAGGTACATTATACGTGAAATCTAACTCATTTCACCGTGACCCAATTTTCCACATAATTAATGCGGAGTTCTCTTACTAGATTATTATCCATCGTATATACTCGTGATTATCTCTTCTTTTTTCTTCTTTCTTTACTAAAAAATTAGCAGAATGTAAGAAATCACACCTAATAACGATAAAGCGTTGAAATTTGAGGAAAGGAAGAGAACATTCATATCATCATCTTCGCGAGATCTTCCAGAAACGAAAGGCCTTCGCGTTCTTTGGAATTCAACCGACTACTCGAGGTATTGTTAGCACGTAACTTCTGAAAGGTCAGAAGAGACGAGCGGACACGCTCCGCGGAAACGTTGGCAGAATCGATAGTAAAAGGCAACGCGGGTCTCCGTAGCACGGCCTTCTTGATCTATCGTAATTGCGCTAAAAGTCATCGCGTGTTCCCTCCATGCGTTATTATACATAGTTCTGCGAATGACAAGTGAATTAACCCGGCACTGCGACTCGTACTCTCATAATGTTTGCGCCGCCGCTTCAGACGAAGTTTCGCCTATCTCTTGTAATTTCGAGCAAACACCTAATTGATTCGGAACCTAATTGACTCTAAATAAACGAGAATCGATCGATCCATACATTATTGATAATAACTCGGTACATCCCGCAACAAGCTGAGTCTTGATTAAATTTCCGCGCGTGAATCATAAGCGTGCGAGGGCAACTTATCGATAACGGCGGTAATAGAATGCACTTTACACGTAAGAAAATGGCGACGACTAAAGACCGAGAAATACGATCGGACACTGTCGACGGTGCGGATCTGATAAGGCTAATCGCGGCGAACCGAAAAGCCTAGGCTCGAATAAATCGGTCTCAGGCTTGCGTAAGACTATAGCGCGATAGATAAAGACATGCATTATTCCGCCGAGCGAGTCTCTAGCCTGCGAAAGCCAGGGCGTACTTTCAGACGTTTCCTCGGACGTTTCAAGATCTCAAGGTCCGATAAGACCGCGCTAGAAGTATTCGCCATTTTTCACGGGATTAAGAGACCATGCCGATTCGTCCCTCGTAATCGAAAGGCGAGGCGCGTGTATAACGTGCAGAGTCAAAAAACTGTCGGGAACGCAGAACCTGGCCAGCTTTCTCCACTTAATCGATCATGCGTCGTAATACACGCCACGGCTATAGCCCGATATAGTTGTCCCGATTCTATCCAGTTCCAGTTCGCGCATAATTTATTAAGGGCTGCTTGGGAACGTGAAACATATCCAAGGAAGTGACCGGCGGCGTGCCGGCCGGTCGGCCGGCGAATAGGATCGTTATCGCGGTCGATTTCCATGCCGTCGCTCACACGTCGCGTCGGGCGAAATAGAGCAAGCCGGAGTATGCGTTACAACAGAACGCAAACCGTGCGTGGCTTTCTAATTCGCTGGTTAATATGCGCGCGATTCAATTGTCAGAATATCCGCGTATTCGAAATTTTTCCATTTTTCACGAGATTTATCACCGCGCGAGACTTACAAAATGTCACGCTATACGGAACTCTACGGAAAAAATGGCTGTCTTTAACGCGTGCACGTATTCGTTCCTATATAAATTTATTCCACGCGTTTTCATTTGTTCGCTGCGGTATACGTTTTTTTCGTTCCAATTGCTAACTCGCGTCCCGCTCAGTGCAGCTGGGGCGTTTCCGTTCCGGAAGTAAATTCAAAAGGCCGTTATTGCGCTTCCGCGTGTCCGTATTGCGACATCTCGGTACATAATGCCACGTTTGTGTTGTGCAGCATTGTGGTACGTTCGTTTGCAGGAAATGATACAACCTTAACTACAACCTCAAAAAGGTAAGATTGTTTTTAAATTTAATTAAAGCCTCTTGAGCCTTGTTAATTAAAACCTGAATGAAACGAAAAATGTACATTACCATTAGTGCATTTTGCGTTTGCAGTTTCGGATGCAATTACATTGCGAAAACGTTTTTTTTTTTTTTTTTTTTTTTTTTTGCGAACGAGCCGTAAATTGGTGCAGATCGTCAATTATCTCTGTTTATTATCTTTCCGGAGAGAAACAAACGGTTACGTAACATGGCTCTAACGATAGAGACTGTGACAGTTACGAGATGAACGTATGAATTTCAATTAATACGCTTAATGCTAATGAATGCTTTTACCTTTAGCTGATCGATCAAGACTTATCTCGATCAAGAAAAGTCATTATGAAAACGCAGGGAAGAAAAGGAGAGAAAGGAAGTAGGGCATTGCGCTAAAAAGCCGTCGGAAAATCTGACAAAGGTGAGAATTAATGAACACTGTAAGCCTATTCATTTTAGCTGAACTTCTTGCATAGTTCATCTTTTTTTTCATATTGAAGAGAAAAAGGAAAAAGAGGGAAGGCTATACACACCAGAAATTCATCGAGAAAGGACAGATTTTGTGACAAATGTCAGTTATGAGATGACGAATGTGTGTCAATTAACACGCTTAATGAATGCTTTGGTCCACCTTTATATCAAAACCCATTTCGATTGAGAAAAATTATAATGAAATCGCGGGGGTGGAGAGGAGGAAAGAAGTAGGCGTAGGGCATTGCGCTGAAAACCGTCGGGAAATCTGACGAAGGTGGGAATTAATGAAATTCCGAAGAAGTAATAATGCCCCGTATGCGCGTTCTTCGAGAGCCAGACAAAAATGGGTCAAGCGCGAGAAAATCCGAGCGCAGGATGCGCGTTCATCGCGATCGTATCCGGACAACGTTATGACAATTTTCATCGGCGCTTTACGGCCGACCACGTCACATCGATGTCCGTTTTATTTGGCCGAAATTACGACTTCCCGAGAAGGTGGGCGACGAAGCTGCAATAGAGCGAATTTTACGAGGTGTAACTCAATACAACCGGGAGACTTTCACCCAATGAATTCTGAATAAAACATACGCCATTTCAAATTTCATTGTCTATTTCAATAAATGGATTTTTGTAAGGAAAAAGCAATGTTTCTCTCTTTCTCTTGACTCGACAGGATCAATGTGAACGATATATGGATGACGCGTCAATCGCAGACTCCTGTAATTATGTATTACACGCATCCTGCTTCTCGGCGATCAGGTATAACGTTGCTGTTCTCGGAGAAAACCGAATCGGCGAAAACTTCTCTCGTATACCGTTTCTATGACGACCAAATGGAAAGATATGTTCGATCGACCAAAATGCGACGAAGGGAGAATCCTTAATCTTTCTATCGCAAAGAATGGTGGACCTCTCTGAAAGACTCTTCTCTGAGTTTCCATATGCGTCTATGATAAATGACTCGATAAACAAAAATTATTTGACCAGAACCAGTTTTTTATAAATCTAATGGCATTTTATTATGTCTTCCGCAGTATTTGAAACTGGAAGTTATAGAACGATAAATAGTTGCATTAAATTATAGACTAAAGTTAGTTTGAATTTCATATACATTATCTTATCTTGCTTTTATATAGGTATGTTATCGGACGAATTTTGCGCAGGAGGGAAGCCAGCTGGTGGAAAATTAATTCCCTCCATCGTATTACCGAGAAATCACAGTCGATCGATCCGAAGCGTGGAAGAATTTGTTAATTAAGATTTAAATCATGTCTTAAAGTAGTCCAAGTACCTCTCAATCAAATACTAGAGTATCAAGAGTCATGAATACAGACTGTTATACTGTCGAAAAAACGCATACCTGAGATTTCATCTTACAGAATATCTTTATTTTTAAATCGATTTTATTTTAAATAAATTTCGACCAGACTCTTTAATACAGACTATTCGATAACAAGATTCCGTAAAGCAACATCATTTGCAATTTTAAACCTGACGTTGTTTGCATGATAATACATGATCACGTTGCAAATTATTTCGTGACTTATGTACTAATTTCCGTCAATACTACTCGAGTTACACCAATATATAATTTGAAAACAAAATTATCAAAATTTTAATAGACCTTAAGTGTCTATTATCTTAAAACAAAACGTCACGGCACTTGGAAAAAAGTGTCGTTAATTTATTGCAATTTTAGCAACATTTCTCATTATTTTGAGCAGAATTCTATGTTTTAAAACATTTTTAAACAGAATTCCGACTACTACTTTTTCAAGTTTGGTTTTTTGCATAACAAATGCAGAATTCTTTCTTTATTTTTAAGAAGAACTATAAAATAATGAAAAGAAAATTCTAATGGAACTATCATTATTTTATTTTATATTTTCTTATCAAAATACAAAGAATTCCGCATTTTTTATACTAAAAAATCAAAATTGAAAATATGGCGTGCAAACTTTGCGAATCCAAAACATACACACACGACATTTTTCCTCTAAAGTACAAAAAAAAAGAAAAATATTTTCACTTTTTACTACAGTTAGTATTACACTTTTGTTCCCCTATACCTTTTGTTCTACCTGGAATTCCCTTCGCTCATTCTATTTAACTGTTACTAGAAAGTAACCCAATAAAGAGTGTTACTGTTACAACACACTTTTCCAAATGTCGAAATTGAATTTTCTCTCGATGAGATGGTATATTGCATTTTATATACTTGTAAATACATTTAGAATTGTTATCTGCGATTCACGTTTCATTCGACACCAACTCATACATTAGTCCACTCTTCTACTTTCTCCACGAAATGCATGATATACATAGACAGTAATGCGTAAAGTTATCTCGGTATTTAAGCATTACATGCGCCGTTAAAGCTGGGAAAATTGTCGAAAGTTCTATGAAAATTCCGATCCATTAGTAATGAGGAATATTCTCTTCTACAAATATTTAGAAAACGGAAACGGTTGTAAAACTGATCAAATAGCAATACAAGAAAATCGTGAAACTGGAGTATATCGAGATTTTGACGAGTGTTTCAGAAAGAATGATATTGTGAATAAGCGTAACCATCACCGCTGGCGTGCTTACAAAGAAAGCGCAAACGCCGCGCAACGTATAATTATATGCATATTTGTACGTTCGCAATTTTGACGGCACGCAAAGGTTTCCGCTCCGACTTGGTCACGCGATTGGAAACCAACCCGTGGAATATCCTAACATCAAAGAACATCCGTGCATTCTCTAAATTGCTGCAACATTGTTCGGTAGTTCGGATAAAAATTTAGCCACCCTGAAATTCCCTGAGTCTCGAATCCTGCTCAGTTTTGCGACGAGTGATAGAACGGAGAAGATCTCGTCGAAAATGTACAGAAGACGAGCGGTTGTTGACACTGCGAGAAAAATAATTTCAAACTCGCAATAGAAAATGGAAACGGTTGACACAACTGCGTGCGTCTCGAAGGGTGCGGGCAAAAACAAAGAGGAGGAAGATGAGTCGGAGGAACGCACGACGGGCTGCTTCATCATCGTGCTGGGAAATCAAAACACGAAGGACAAGGCGGTGGAAAAACAAGGAGCTCCGTGGCTCGCGTGCATAACGCGCGACATGAATTAAACATACGCTGTTCACGATCCGAGCGACGGAGGTTGAGGCGAATGCCGAGAAGCGTCGCGTTGACAGGGAGATGAGGGAAGGAATGAAAAGACGACTCGGTGAAATTGAAGTCGGACAAGGGAAAAGACGGAAGCGAAAGGCAGGAGGGGTGCGCGGGGCGTACGCGTTGAAGACTTTCAAGCGTTACTGAGTCGTAGGGTTCTCATCAACGATATCAACTCGCTAGAAAAGAGAGGTACTTCAATTAAACCAAATATATTACTCCAGAGATACGCAAACTGTAGACTTATATCGTCACCACCTTCGATTAAAACCATCAATGTTCTTAATTCGATTTCTATTATATGCGCTCCGAGGGAAGTTCGCAACTCGCGAAGCATCCTATCGACCTCAATATTAGTTACTCGAAGCGCCCATCCCTAACAGGGGTCTGCCCAATGACTGGAAGGACAATAGCTGGAGTTTACGAGGACCGACCTAAAACTTGGCTCCAACATCGAACAGTACACGGAACTCAAAACTCACCCCTGTGAGCGAACGCGTCCGCGTCGACCTCGGTCCTCGCCCGTCATCCAGCCACCACTCTCGCGTGCTCGTTCACCTTCGGCTATCTCCGTTGACGATCGGTCGCGCATAACCCTCTCCAACAAGGTAGATGGGATGACCAGGGAAAGCGACCAGCGGAGAGGGTGCGGTCGAGAATGCGGGAAACGACGAGGCGAGCGGTTACGAGAGCGGATGGTCCGCGGTTTTACTATAGCGATGAGGAATGACAGAGAACTTCCGTAATAGAAAGATGGAAAAAAGAGGAGAAAAGACGTGCACATTTTGATTCCTCTTTTTCATCCCTTTCTCGCTCCCTCTGGCTCGTGAATATAGATGTGCGTTTGTATACAGAGGATAGAGCCGTGACTCCCCCAACGCACCTCAGGCGAGAGGGAGCGCGCAAGTAGGAGAGACGACCACAGTCAGACACGCGTACATCCTTTCACACACACACATACTTATACATAGATACCGCACAAACTCCCACGTATATACATACAGCATCGGCGGAGGGGTCTGGGGTGCACCACCAACGGGTTCCCCGACCGTTCCCCTCCATACGGATTAGGTCCTTCTCGCTCGACCCTTTGGCTGTCCTCTCGCGCTCCTCTCTTTCGCGCGCATGTTTTCCGCGTGCTGGCCCCTCTGACCCACTCGTTGCCGCTCTACTCTCTCGCGCAAACGCTGTGCTCGCATTCTCCCTACCATCTGACGTTCTATCCTCGTTTAGCTCGTACGTTTCTATCTCTTCCTCCTGCATCTCTTACCCCCGCAGAAATATGCTCGGCGTAGCAGCAACGGTGGCGGTGGAGGTGGTGATCGTGGTGATGGTGGTGGTGGTGACGACGACGACGACGACGACGACGACGGCGGCGACGGCGGTGGCGGCAGCGATAGCGGCGGCGGTGTTGCTGCTGGTGGTATGTGTGCGCGCGCGGTGCTGCCTTAACGGCGTATCGGTGCGGACGGTGGCTTTAGACTCGAAGCTGCGGAAGAAGAGCCGCGAGCTCGGCCGTGCTCCGATGGCCTGATACGTACTGCGAGACGCATTCATGAAGCTCCACTGCCCTGACTCGTCGAGTGAGTAGTAGAGTTTGTGACATTTCATTGCTCGGTGCTGAGGTGATGGTCGAGGCAGCGTCGAACCAGCGGGATGACGCGACGGTAGGATAAGGGAGGGAAATACTCGCTGTGTGTCGTACCCCGTCGTGCACTCTCTTTTCTCCCTGGCGGTCGCTCTCCCTTCCTCTCGTAATGCGATCATCCGCGAGAGTGGCCTCTTCGCGGAAACACCGTAGTGAATTGTCTGCTCGACGACGACGACGGTGACCACGGTGACCACGATGACAACTACGACGACGACGAGGACGAGGACGATGACAATGGCAAGCGAGTCCACGTCCTCGAACGACCGCCAGTGGCGCGACACCACCAGGAACGTCGTGCTGCGATCGTCTCTCCTTCGTGGTCGTTAAATCGGCGTGGGTCGATCGAGAGCCGGGGAGAGTAGGGAGAGGAGGAGGCGATTTTTAACCGGCGGAGGGAACGGCGGGAAAGAGAAAGAGAGAGAGAGAGAGTGAGAGAGAGAGTGAGAACGCGCGTTTCCTCCTCGAGGCCGATTAACAGTTGGCCCGAGGGACGCGAAACGATCGAGTCGGTTTCTTCGGTGCGGTTGCGAGCCTCGGCCTCGGCCGAGGCGCAATAAATATCGACCACGGGAGTGGAGGCTTAGCGATGCGAAAAGTGGACCATTCGATCGGGCCACGTCATATCTCCTAGCACCCGGCATCGTCGTCGGAAAGGCGCGAGATGCATTACGATCGTGACATGTGCACGTTCCCGGGGGGATGACTCGTGCGCTTCCAATTGTCAGCGCGCGAAGCCCCCCGGGGGTCAGGTTTGCGCCCAGACTATCGTAGTAGGTCCTTCGCGATTTAGACGGAACGCTGGTGCGGTTGAGGCTGACGTCGGTTCTCGGATTCTGTTGAAAAATGCTGGGGCGGGGGTTGAAGAAACGTTGGTATAAGGATGCGACTATAGCAGCGGTAACGCTACAAAATATAGCATTTCGGAATGTCAGTATATATAGGGAAAATGTATATAATATCAATTCTCTATAGTTCCTGTTATATTGAACTATGACCAACGGTTTATCTATAGTAGTGCTAGAAGTATCAGTAGTAACGTGGATCTCACGGCATTTCAATATGCATATTGATGAACGTTTCGGAATTGCTGATACATGGTAGTACAATGATCCATTTATGGCAGTGCCAACGCAGTGATAGTGTAAGGTGATAGTGCTCATGCGACGCATTGCACTTTTCGGATGTCCTACCGCACTGCTAACACAGTACTAATATATTAAGGTACGTCTACATCTCTCAGTAACCTTTCACCATCATTATTTCTAGCTAAAAATATATGCTTAGCTCAACAAAATATAAACGATAATTATTCATTACAATCAATAAACTGTAAACATAATTTGACCCTTTTTTTTTTAAAGACACGTTAAAATATTCCTGAGTACGTGGAAAATTTTGACAATATAGAAATTGTGTGTGTGCGCGCGATTTATCGCGTTTCATCAGCTTTTCATTGTCCATTATGCCTTATTTGCATGCTGAATATATAGCTTGTTCGTATCGTTTCATATGCCTGGAAATCTAATAATCTGACAGACTGTGTCAAGGCAAATTCGGCCGATTGACATTATGATGTAGTAAATGACAATTAAACCGGTAAATATCCCGCAAACGTCGATCGATTTTTTTTCACTGTGCACGCCTTAATTTGTTAGTATCGATGCGATAACATCGATGGAACGATAATAATTGGGATTTGCGTTATCACGCAATATCAAATGAGCCTGTTTTGGAATCCACCTGTCTGCTGCGTGACTTTTCAAGGGCTGATGATTCATGCTCGATTAAGCGCGCGATCCGTTATTAAGAGAAGATGACTATTAACCGAATTTAGTTTTTGAGATTAAAGATTATACAACACAAAAATCTTAAGCATAAAACGTAAACAGTAAGCAAATCAACGTTTTGGATTTTGCACGAAAAGGACGATTTTTGTGTGTAAAACATCCAAATATTTAGCTAAATATATATCTGAAAATTCTATTGAACTATCAAAATAGCTACATACGATGCTCAAACTGGTTACCAGAATGTCAAAATTTGTCGACATTGCTCATCCTGCTTGTTATTTTGTTGATCTAACAAAATTATTTTTAGATCCGTAGCTAAATTTTCAGATATTCTAACAAAATCGTTTTTATTTTCGTGTACCGTTTACGTCATTGCCGTACGTTCTCTATTGTGATTGACCAATTCGCTTACTGCTTGCATTTTATTGTTTTACGTTTCTCTGTATGTTATGGATTTAAAGACTTCTTCATTTTGTAGTTTATCTCAAAATTAGACTTGTGATAATTGAAGAGAATCGCAGCAGTTATGAATGTAATATCACGATTGTTTACAATTTGAACTCACATATGCGGTGAGAATTATTTTCATGTAATCTATGAAATGCAATCTGTGTTACAGCAACGAGAAAACTGTAACACAGAGGATTAAAATGATTAGGTCTTCATGGCTAATCAAGGTTGCATCTCCTTGCTTACTGAATATCATGAGCAATTCTCAAGAATTCTATTTCACGTTTCACACAAAGATCCACATCACGACTTTATTCGCGAAACAGAAAAAATGACATTTTCTTAATCCTTCTCTAATCACTGTTAGTCTGGAGTTAATAGTGGATCTCTATTTGACCTACACGCTTATATAAATCTTTTTATTAAGAACGTCACGATTAAATTTTCTGTATGTTACATCTGCAAATTTGGATTGTTCTTATTAAAATACACTTAGTCGTTTATTCTTTCTTGTATGAGTTATGTCATTTCGATTTCTTAAAAATGTGCTTTTTTATTAACACAAAATTAAATAAATCTTACAGATGTAGCGTCAGTAACTTTGTTACAGATTTTGGCATCAGCTCTGGAGAGTTAAGAATGAAAATGTACAATAATACGATATTCTAGATCGCTATGTATAAATAAATTAAGTAGGGAAAAGGTGCTAAGACAGCTAAATCTAAGATAATATTTTTAAATGTCTTTCGATTGTAAACTTCACGTCCTTTACTGTCGGATTTAAAACGCAATCATAAAGTAAAATTAAATAATATCAATTAAATTCTACATCGATTTGATAATGATCCTACTACCATTTAAAAACTTGTAAAGAACTTGTCGCAAGAAATATTACTTCAGCCAGGATTAGAATTTCTCGGCCATCCGGAAGAAGTGTCTTTTCTAGTTCAACCTGCACCGAAGCATGTTATTGTAATGTTTATTATATTATTATTATTATTTATCATTAACAAATCAACGATTAATATTATTGTTAGATACTAATTTAATGCCGTATTGGACCTTTTCCTTTACTAATTTGAAAATAAAAACAACTCTATTATAAATTTAATGGTAAGATAAACTACAAGATGAATAAATAAAAACTCGGAATTAGAAAGGCAATTGAAAACAAAATTGATAGCCATCCCTTTAATAACGGACCGTGCACTTAATCAAACATGAAACCTTGAAAAGTCACGTGTAATCGAAACGGAATACGACGATATGATTTAAAAGACACATTATGCAATGATGAAATTGCAGCTTCACGATTCTACGATCGACTCAAGCAGCTCGATTGCTGCTTTCACTGGCGTGGAGTTGCGCGCGGTATGAAAATTCAATTAAAATTTCAATCTATCGTAGCTATTGTTCCGCAAGGCGCGAGATTGGACGCTTTCGGCTGATTGTAAGTCCTGATTTCGTCGTTTTATTTACCGACATGGCATCGCATGGCGACCCGGGAGACGTGGACTAGAATTGCGTCGTCTCCACGGAACCGTTCGTTCAATCAATTTTGGGGCTATTTCGGAGTATAACATCCCGCCCCCGGGTTTGTTACTTGGACAAACTGACCGATTATATCGAGTCTGGCGGAAACAAAGGATACAGACTGTATTAGTTTTTATTCGTTTTGTCTGTCATGTCGCATGTAGTATTATACAGGATGTGCGTACTTCGGAATTATACCATATACACGATAAATTATAAATGGTTTTGACGAGAAAAAAAAAACAGTAAACAATTCGCCAACGCGACTTCTCTTGAATTCGTACTATATAACTATGAAATGGCAATCCGAGTATCTGAGAATTCAAGGAAAATTTAAGTACTCCAGAATTCGCCAAATCCAGAAGAGCCAACAATTTTACTCCTCTTTTCACAATTGAAAAGGGTTAATGCCGCGCACGCTTTCTCCGTGTTTGCTGAATGTCCCGCGTCTGAATAGGAAACAAGGAAATTCGTTATCGGCCGCACAAAGCTTCTCGGGAGAACGAGTCCCGTCGAGAGAGAATTCCGCGAGAGTTAATCCCATAGAAAGGCGAGCTTAGTGTCGCTTCCCTTGGAATTTTATGACGGCCTTCTTCCAAGACGGTGATTTCTCCTCCTACTGATATTACTTATTCGAGCTTTTCTTGGAATTGGCTCCAAGAGCACTATTTTTCCAGATTTTCCCCTCACGCACTTTCTACGACGTGTTGCGAATGTTACGATAATCCGTATAAAACTTGAGAGCGACATTTATCACCTCGCTGATGTGGCGATTGTGGAAATACGGAACAACGGATATGCAAAATATATCACGATTAAAAATATAGAATGAAATGGATATCTCCTCTTTTCATGTACTGCCAGAATCTGTCGCACATTGTTCGCTTGTTTATTTAAAAACCAACTCTACACATGATATATGTATGACAACATTGGCCAATGTGATATCGTACGTATGTATTTTATATGGTCAATTTACATCACGCACACTGCCAGCATTGGTATTCGCCGACACTTATGATGGTGATTTTTGTGAAAATGTATTTAAAAATGCTCAACGATATACGTTAGCTCGATTTAGGTAATTGGACATGTTTGCCAAGTAAATTTACAGGTACGCTGTTTAGTTATTTAAAGCGATTTTGCGAAGAAACATCGACACTCGATAATATACTGCATTTCGAAAAGTATACAGCAAATGTTAAATATACTTTAAAAAACATTCACGCACGCACTCATATACTTAGACATTCTTTCATTAACCTACAAAATAACTAATTAGGTTTTTCGTCGAATAAATCAATTAATTTATGAACAATTGGTATCAAAACATGAGATACACAATTCACCACGTGCGTTGTCCGATAGAGTTATCTCTCTAATAGAGCAACACTAATAAACGGCTTATTGGATTTCATATGTGGTATCAGTTATCGGTGACTCAAAATAACGAAGTTGCACCATCAATTTAAAGGAAGGGGTAACGCAAAGATTAAAATAAACGCGAGATTACGTATAATATAAATGCAGATAAAATAAATCCCGATGCGCGCGAATCAAAGTAATGACGGGATAAAATTCGGATACGAGCAGCCACTTCGACTTAATGATGCGTTACACGGATTATTTACGGACAAAATGAGAAAATGAGACCATTGTAATCCCAGCCGGTAGCCGAGGGTTAACGATACGCGACGAGGGACACCGCCATCCCCCACGCGTGCTTAATTGATTTCCTGTAGTCGCTGAAAACTCGCCTGTAATTGAGCAGGACATTAATAACTCTGCGCATTGAATAATTCGTAGAAACGTACGTTCCCAAAGTCTCAGGACATGCCGGAGGACTTATCGATTTCAGATTAACACGTAAATTGGCAGGCGAAGAGAGGGTGCAGACTCGGCGAGGATGCAGGGGAGAAACGTGCTTTCGCCCACGCATCCGCTGTCCCCAGGTCATTTGAGGATTCATTTTGATATTCTGGCTATTCCTCTCCTTTCTATTATATATCAAGCGTTTTCCAATCGGAATTCAGTCTTCTCGTTTTGTCCGTACTTCTATCTCTCACTCTCTGTCTCGAATTATACTTTTCTAAAAGAGTTTTCTCAAATTTCTCGTTCGTTTGCGACTTCCTCAAGTATTGTCGATACTGCCTTTAAGACCGAGTCCGATTTTAATCTCGGGAAGTAAGACGAAGCGAAAGTTTCGTAACAGATGCCGTAAAATGACCAACTTAACAACTTGTTTCGTCGAAAACGGGAAAAATTCGACAGTCAGCATGTTGAAAGAAGAAGTACGATGGAACAAGTTGGAGCGACTTCGAAACGCAAGTTTAAATAATTTCAAAAGTTGAAATATCAGTATGGTGTTGCATGACTCAATGACTTGTGTGTATCCTATTTCCTTCCCCGCCCCCCCCCTCCTCTCCTATATTTCTCCCACACGCCTTCTCTTTAAGCTAGATGAGAACACTACCCCCATTATCGCCAGTCGAATAGGTTCGGGTTCATCAACCCGAGATACATCGATATATCGACGGCGGCTTTATCTGACTGCTAGACTACACCTGATCACACATGCACAAAGCCATCTCCATTTTCAGGACGATACTCGGTTTTTCATCACGTCACAGCCTTGATGGCGATTTGCGTTGACCTTGCGTTTTGTTCGGGAGATCAGTCGGATGGTAACGCGATATCATAAGTAACACGATGCCATCGGTAACACGATATAGCGTCATAGCGTCATTTTTAACAGCGAAACTTTGAGTTTGTGTCGTTTCCGCGAATCATTCGCGTTTCGCCATAAAAACTTACGGACGACCTGTATTGACGTACTTTTAGCGCTGAACGTGATAGAGCCCGACCCTTTTTTTCCTTACAAGTAGAAGACCTTCTCTCTCTTATCTTGACGCGCAAATCTCCCGTCTAGAAGTTCCGTTTCCGTTCAAAAAAAGTCGACCACATAAAGCCCAGATTATATCTTGTCTTATGAATTTCCCGATGGTAGAGCTGGGAAATGTTTTCCGGATTTACGAGAAACACTGCGGGAGGATTTTTATTCGACTATGAGAAAACGGCGGATATAATAAAGTAAATCTTCATCCGCAACCTGAAACAACGCACACAGAAGGGAAACGTTTATATCGTCGAACCGGCGCATTTTGCCGTTTGCCGTTTATTATCGTCGCAGTTTGTTGCATGAGCACGATGCGGAACCGCGGAAGCTGAAAGGCGGAAGTAGCATGAATCCTAGTAAAGTGGCCAGGTTTTCTTTTATTCGAGCTAAATAATCTGTCCGAAGATGCTTTTATCTATCTAACGGCTTTATATACATATGTATATATGTATCTCATACGGATTGTGTAATTGTGTATCTCATATAGATTGCCGCAGACGTGAGAAACACATAAATCGATGCTTACGAAGTTAAAACGTAATATTCGACAAAGGCTTTGTTATTTATTATTATATCAATAATTAGCGTGTCAATTAAATTTCTGCTGGCTTTCCAGTATAAAAGATAAAAAAATTATTTGGAATTATAATTTATGAGCTTTCGAATTTATGTAATTCATTAATTCTTCACTGGCAATGTTTTCATCCTCTGAAATTTTTATCTTCCGTCATTCTGCAATTTCAGTCTCTGAATTTCAGTACAGATTTTTATATATTGTTTCGGGCTATAATGGCTGTATAAAACTCTGAAAAAATCTTACAAACTTGTGAATACTTTTACAATAAAGTTTTACTATCGTAGAAGAGATTTTTTGAGTATGTTAAGTTAGCACCCCAACTATAGTACTCAGGAGTTCTGATTAGAGTTCCCACTCCACGAGACGAAGAGTTCCCTATAGTTAATAACAAGAGTTCCGCTCAATAAACATTTTTTTTACATTTTTTAAAAATGGGGTGCTAACTTTTTATCGAATTTCGAGGTGGAATAGTTCTGAGCGACTTAATAGCTTCAATTTGCGATTGCCTAGAGTTCCTGATATGTAAAAAAAATTTTCGAATATTAAAAAAAAATTAAAAATTTTTGAAAAATTAATTTTTAGATACAATAGTTCTGATGATAATTTCTGCTTTTTTTTGACGATACGAAGAGTTCTCTATGATTTTTAATGACATATGCGCTTAATAATCATTTTTTAATAATTTTTTAAAAATGGGGTGCTAACTTTTTAACGAAATTCAAGGTCGCATAGTTCTGATCAGCTTAACAGAACTACTTTGTGAATACCTACAGTTCTTGATACATAAAAAACATTTTTGAAAAATAATAAAGTTTTTAAAAAAAATAGTAGAAATCTTTGACCATTTTTTTGAGAGTACCGAGTAGTTCTGAGTAGCGTTTCTTATAGTACTCGACGAGTTCTATCGAAAACTGTCAGGTGAAAAAACGATTAGACCAATGGTTTGTAAGATACAGCGACATTTGTTAAATTTGTAAGATCATACAATTTTTAAATAAGTATATCTCAGAAACCGTTGGTCCAATCGCTTTGAGCCCTGATACTGACCTTTCGACAGAACTCGCCGAGAATTGTCCAGAACTCCGATCAGAACTACTCGGTACTCCCAAAAAATTTTGACTTAGACCTATTTAAAAACAGTTTGTTTATAATCACTCTAAAATGTTTGTTAGTTCTTATCTTATTGTTAGTTCAAATCTTATAAATAGCTTATAATTCTAAGTCATTTCAATTCACTTTCCCATAAATGTTAGAAAGTCAATTGTACAGAGATGTTGGATCAATCAATGCCAATGACATTCGGCAAATATATAGTCATCAACGGCAATTGTAAAAATAACTTACGTAAATGTGCCTTAATATACGTACGAATGTTTCTGTTTCTACGAGTTAGATGTCTGATATTTCTGTCCACTTTTCTTAATCCGATGTGCTTTGATAAATAATGAGAGCGGCACGTTCTCATCGGAGGAAGCGTATCAAAAGACAAAGCATTAAAAATTGAACGAACTATAGAGATGTACCAGAAAAGTAGCTATTTTAGATTGTCGAGTAGACGTTCCTAAAATTTTAAGATTCAAATTCGTAGGTACAAGTACCGCGAAAGAATTAAAATCTGATAATGTAAAAAAAATCGATCTGAGAATATACGTTACACAAAATCTTATTTCTGAATAACTTGCAAAAACTGTTACTTAATTGGAGAATATGTACGATTTTATTTGTAGAATATTCTTGTAGTCTAATTGTATACGCGTCAAACGCGAGGGTGTCTTGTATACGCGTAAACGAGAAACATGAATAATTAAGTGGAAAGATAGACATAAGCGTTTTAAATTATGTATAGCTTTTCTTTAAAGTAGAGAACGTGGAAATTTCACTTAAAAATCACGACTTTTAAAACAGAATTTCTCATTTTTACATCAATGTTATATCTTTATATGCGGTATTGGAATAAAAAGTTTTTTTTTTACAAATTTAATTTATAATTCACTCAGTATGTCTATATACTCTGTTATGTCTGTTGGCGGATATTCATAGTTCGTTCTTATTTCAAGACTGTCTTAAGTAATGTCTTAAGATGCTATAATACGACTGTTCGGTTGGTTCATGACATTTTAAGATTTAGACACTTAACTTACAGTCTTAAATATCAGAATCGATTGTGAATATCAACCCTACATCCGAAACAAGATGATGAAGAAGGACAATTTACGGGATGTTTCAGTGGACGTGCGGGGGTGACTGGAGTGATGGGATGGGGCCAGAGCCCCATGGAGTTCGGGTAGACCCGTCTCCGGCCCAGCTCCCCAGCCCCCTCCGCCATCGATATCGACACCGCTCCTGCCAACGACGCAGAGGGCCGCCTCGATCGCGATGGAGGCCTCTAGCAATCAACAACAAAAAGAGAAGGAGCCACGCGTTTACAGGCCTCACGCCTTCGACAAGGTACATTCTTTTCTCGCGCGAATAAATCATTTCCCGTTCGCGAACGTAATAGCTGCATTCAGCAGAAAAAGCAACTGTTGTAAAATTCTTTAACGATTTAGGTTTATATGTTTGGATCCAGTGGGGAACTAATGTAGGGGAAAAAACCCATTATTAAAGAATTGTGTGACAGTTGCATTGCTTTTTCTGCTGAATACAGCCAATGATTAAACGTTCCTAACGAACCGTAATAATAATCGTTATTCGCCGCGTTGGCGCAGATGGAGGGGCTGGTGCGGGAGATGCAAGACCCTGAGAGCGGGGTACCCGTGCGCAGCCAAAAACAATTTCTCACCTCGATCCCTTCAGCGTTCATGGGTGAGTGCCATCGGTACCTGCGTTGTGGAATAAACGTAAGCGGCCATCACGGCCAGGACACTACAGTAGGCTGCCTGCGTGTTGCAGGTTACGACCTCATCGAGTGGCTGATGGAGCGGCTTGCCATCGAAGAATCAGGTACGGGCTCGTATGTCTACTACCGATCGTTGCCGGCTGCTCTCCGCTGCTGTGCCGTTCTGTGGTTCTGTCCCTCGCTCGCTCGCTCGGCTCGGTGTCCCTCCCTTCCCCCCAACACGCGCAACCACAACGCTCTGCCTGAGGATGCTAACGACACTATCGATATAGTTTCGCTTCACAGTATCCATTTGCATCGATACTTTTCGCTTGGTGCCTTTAAAGAGTATCGATTACATATACTAACACGTCACACTATACAGAATATTCTTTTTTGTTCACAAATCGAATATGAATTATTTATACTGCTGTTATTGAAAAGATGAGAGATTAATGCTGAGAGAACTCGCGAATTTACAGCTGAGAAACGGTAAATATTCTCGCGGATTTCCTGGATTTCGTTCAGTTTTTTCTCGCCCCGTGCAAATGAAGACCATAAATTACACTCCCGTTCCGTCGCGAAGCGAGCGTAATTCGTGTCAAATGCATTTAGAGAATAAATGTCTTCGTAACTCAGAGAAATTCGCGGATAGTATTTATGAAAATACCGATGGATCGATATTTATATAATTTAATTAACTCAAAAAAATCACATTAATCATTCGTTATTAATCACTTGGAGGGAGAGGGAGAAAGAAAGAGAATGAAAAGGAGAGCGAGCTGGTGTCCTATGCGAAGAAAGGTCTTCAGAGCAACACACACACAATCAATTTCCTAAAAATAACAAAAAGTAAAATTTATTGTGGGCATTTCTCGACGTACGTCCGCTAGAAAAACTGTACGAACAGACAACCAAAATACGACACAGAGCAATATGGCATCGTTTGAGTGATCTGCACGACCCTAAGCAACACTAAGCGATCCTTAGAGACACTTCTGTCGATATAAGCGTTTCTTCAGATATCAAGATGCATTATTGTGTTTGACAGTAGAGGCGGTCCATATTGCTAATCAACTATGCCAGTATGGCTACTTCTTCCCGGTGAATGACTCCAAGACACTTACTGTTAAGGACGATAGCTCTCTGTATAGGTTTCAGGTGAGTCTTCCGTATATTCAAAAGTAACGAAAGAGTATAAAATATCCAATTTATCCAAAATCTTTTATTAATTCTCATATGAAAAATTGATGACACGTAGACACCCTATTATTGGCCGTGGCAACATAGAACCCCCGACAACGTGGAGTACGCGATCTATCTGGCTAAACGAACTCTGAGAAACAAACAACGTCACGCTCTCGAAGACTATGAGATCGTACGTAAATTCACGTTGTCAACATGATAAAACGCGTCGAAAAAATTCATTTAAACACTCTTTTTCGTAAACGAAAATCGTACTATTTCTTTAGGAAGCTCTGAACAGCCTGCGTAAGAACTTGCAGAACAAATGGGACATAATACAACTACAAGCGGAAGAACAGGTGAATAACTATCCGTTATTGTAGCACTTAATTTTCAACAGTATACCGCAAGTATACAACTATATTGTCCCACGTAAATACCAATTTCGCATATTCGAACACGTGACTCCTTGAAATGCTGCTGATTATGTGGGCTCAGGTACGCTTATCTAAGGAGCGCAAGAAAGGCGACAAGATAGTGAGCGATTCGCAGGAACGAGCATTTTGGAGAGTATATCGGCCACCACCTGGTTGTCTCAGTAGCCTGGAAGCCGTGCCCATACCCACTCGTTTTCGTCCTGGACTTCCACGACCTCCGTCACGTAAACGCACTCTTACCGATCTGCAACGTGAGGTGAGTGCCAATCTATACCGATTGACATTCCCACTGTTTCAAATCTTCGATTTATATTCGTACATATATAATTTGAACAGGTGGCCCTTCTACGGAACAGTTTGATACGCACGAGGATAAAAGTTTCGACTGCGATCGAAAATTTAAAATCATATTTCGAAACGTACGTAGAATACGATCCAATGTTCGTACAGCCGCAACCTTCCAATCCATGGGTCACCGACGATCATATGTTTTGGCAACTGAATAGTAGTTTGTAAGTAATGAAAATCGGATACCTCATCTATATGCAACGCGGCAAATTTGATAAT
This sequence comes from Cyphomyrmex costatus, assembly GCF_001594065.2. Classification (NCBI taxonomy): domain Eukaryota; kingdom Metazoa; phylum Arthropoda; class Insecta; order Hymenoptera; family Formicidae; genus Cyphomyrmex; species Cyphomyrmex costatus. The sequence continues at coordinate 1,153,206 of NW_017280250.1, read as the reverse complement.
ATACTTTATATGCATATCTAGAGTGGATGTTCCTACGGAAAAACGCGTTAAACGATGGGCGTTGTCGATGGAAGAACTTATGTCTGATCCTACAGGTAAAACTTTTCAATCGCATTAATATAAAGCATAGTTAATTCTGCTAGCGAACTCACAAGCACTATTCTGCCGCAACAGGTTTACAAGAATTCACGAATTATTTAAGAAAGGAGTACAGTCACGAGAATATCAGATTTTGGTTGGCGGTGAAAGATCTCAGGCATAGTTTTCAAGCACAAATACCTGACAAAGTCAACGAAATTTTTAGGTACGCATTGAGTTTACATGTTACGCTATTTCGATCTGTAAAAAAATAATCTAATCGTAACATTCGGTAATTCACACAGAGAATTCCTGGCACCTGGAGCTCCGTGCGAAATCAACATAGATGGGAAAACGATGGAGAAGATTCATCAGGAAATGAAAAATCCGAGCAGATTTACGTTTGATTCCGCCGCGGAACATGTATATACGCTACTGCTAAAGAAGGACTGCTACCCTAGATTTATTCGTTCCGATCAATATCGTAATCTCTTAGCTGCCGGCGTGCAACCTCTGCAGAAGAAGAGGTGAGTCTCTCATCAAATTATACGGAAAGAACGATCTTGCTGATCGTATCTAAAAATTTATGTAACTGGATACAAATCTGAATGTAAATTTGTTGTAATTACGTATTTTAAGATGTAATTATGTATTTACGATCCAACAAAATTATTCAGATTTAACTCAACTTTTGGACACTTCAGCAAAATCTTTCCGTGTACGTGTGGTGTTTAAGACCATTCTACAATTGCGTAAGCGTAGGTGGAAGTAATTGAGTGTAGTTGTAAGAATTGATCGATCATAATATGAAGAAAATATTCGATTGTGATTAGTCAATTCTTATGACTACATCAATCACTTACAACCACGTTTATGCAATTATAAAATGGGCTTTAGTCGCAAGATACATGCATCGAAGAGCCTCGTTTGTTTTTCCAGATTTTTCGGCTTCGGCGGCCAAATCAAAAAGAAAGTTTCCTCCACTTCGACACCAACGTCTAGTACTTTGCAGCACGCTAACATAGGTGGTGGCGGCGGCAGACGAAGAGGAAGCGACCGGAGTCTGTCTGGAAGCGCCCACGAGCTCGCGGTGTGCGGCGTCCGTGACGTCACTTCCACGCCGCGAGTTCCGCACTCCCACAGCCAGTCGAATCTCACCGACATCCCATACAGGTATGCGGGGGTTGGGGGGCCCGAGCGTGGTTCCCAAGAGAGTATATCTGCCCTATGTTGTTCGGCGAGATACGGCTATTCTTGCGCTTTTAGCATGTTATCCATACGCGCGATATCGGGTGGTCGTGGCCGATGATAGGCTTATTCGTGCGCGTCGTATTTTCAGGGGAGATCTACCACGACTCGTAAAGATACCTTCGAGGCCTAGTCCACGTAGTATTCAGTAAGTCACCCCCGATACATACCACGGTTTTCTCAATTAAGTGTAGGAGCGAACGGCGAGCGCGGAACGCAAACAACTATAGAGACCCTCTAATAAGAGTCTGGACATTAGCCGTAGTTTCATATCTAGGATAGTCATTTTTCAAAAAGTCGTCGAGGAAGAAGAAAGACATATATTTGTTCTCTTTCTTATTCTATTTTATCTTTTTCCTATATACTTTTCTCTTTCTCTCTCAGGAATTGTTAAGATATGGCAGTTCAATCGAAAGTCCTGTCTTCTCATGTCCAGATTTTCATTAGAGGGTCTCTATAAAGAACTTGCTACTTACGTTCCTTTCGTGTTCCTGTGCCGCGTGCCAGCTCTCGCGTATTTCAAAATAACGATCGAGCAATAAAAAGCCCGGTCCGAGATACACGAAGGGAGGGCAGTACGAGTTATTAACGCGCTCCGTTGCACCGTGTGCTCCACTGTACCTTCGTATCAGACTTTGGCAAGACCCTCTTACCTCGGTGTGTTTGAAAACTCTCGCACTCTCTCTCTCTCAAAGAAATTATTTTATAAAAAGCTCACCAAAATGTGTGTAAAGCGTGTATCGTTGATAATAGTATTGTGCCCGTTCCTATAATAAATTTCAGTGTTTCTGAATACTATCAAATACTATCCTACGCGGAATGTCTCAAAAACACTTTTAAATCATATTTTTTTGATACAAACAAGAAAACAAAGAAAAAACAATTCTTATTGACCTATTATTGTATTTTGAGACACTCTGTATAATTGTCTTGATGTCGATATTGTGTCGTCCGTATCAAGCTTACTATACCTCTATGTACTCATATATATATATCTCTCTGTAATATTTTATGTAACACATTACGTACGATACTTGTCGAGCACATTATTTGCACAGCAAGGAAAGTATGTACCAACTCTTTTCACGTTATAAATTTCTTTTTATGATTTACGTTTTCCATGCACGAAAAAAAAACGGTTTTGCTGAAGTAGCTAAAAATTTAGCTAGATACCGGTCTGAAAATGATGTTATTGGTCCATCAAAATAATTATGCAAAACGCTTAAACATTAATTACAATGCAAACAGTTTTAACGTGCTAGCTAAATTTGCAATTTTTTAGCGTTCTATACGTTATTTGAAGCATCCAAACAAAATTATTTTCAAAATTATTTTCACATCTACATCTAAACTAAATTTTTAGATCAAAACCATTCTTTTCGTGTAAATGTTTTTCCAGTGTTAAAACCCTGCGATTACTCGAACTCGCGACAAAGATTCTGAAGATTGAAACGATCCCATGACAGAACAAATCGCTAGAACGTCCCTTACAGGACGCTCCGGAATTATTCATCTTTGCTCCGCTACTTTTCAAGCGAGAATAATTCTGGGAGATCCTTGTAACATTTCTATGTATAAAGACTTACATTTTCCCTAGTCGTTGAATGGAGTCGCATGCATGTAATCGACTGACGTTGACAAAAGACACATACATATATACGCAGAACACACGAAACACGCACACGAAGCGCGTGGTACCTTTTACCGAAAGCAAACGGTGAAAACTAAATATAATAAAGTTCCTGTTGTCAGGGATGCTGGCGCGACGGAAGTGGCAGTTCGCCCTATGGACGACGTGTGTCCGTGGGAGGCCGTGCCGGGCCCGAGCACGGAGCACGGAGCAACGGGAGACGCCGTGTCCTCTGGAAGGACAGTGTCAGCTGATCAGGCCCGACACGTATGGGACAGTGGCGGCCACGCGACGACCGCACACTCCGCCGAGGCGCGGACCTCCCGCAAGAATTCGGCACAGTTGGACTCCTGTAGCTCGTCGTCGGACGTCAGCCTTGCTATCGCGGACGTCTCCGAACGGTTGCGGAAGTCGTGTAGTTTGCAGCATAGCGGTAGCATAGGTCGGTATACAATTGAGCAACTCATTGGATGCGTCAATCAACATAATGATTGAGTGAGCGCAGTAATTGTTACCAGCGTTTGAAGTTGGTTAGGATTGTTGCTTTTAACAATAACGCGAATAGTGGAAAAGTGAATTCAAATCTTCGAAGTCAATTTGAACTGTCAAAGTTACCTTCGAAATTTCGAAAAATATACTTGTGCAATTAAAAAAAGTTAAAATATATTCCTAATATATATTCTAATCTATGAAATTATATATTCATCATTAACTACTAACACTAAATTATTAATTAATATAATTAATAGTTCTTGAAGCAAATCATCAACCGTAGATCTTTAAATCCATATGATAAATCTAGAAAAGTATATCAATAGCAGCGAGTGCTCATTCAATCGTTGTGTTCGCTGAACGCACTCAATAAGAAAGAAGACATCGCACGAAAGGTACAGTTTATCTCTAAATATCGTCTCCTCTGCTGTTTTTTAAACGCTCAGGTACGTCGACTTCAGGCACGATGATGACGCGAAATTATTCTACCTGCTCAGCGAGCGGTCGTATCAGGCTAGCCGAGATAGGTCGTATATCCGTGTCGTCCTGCAACTATCCGTCGCCCCAACAGTCATTCGAGTACTCCCACGCGGTGGTCGAAAAGGTGGAAGAGAGATCGTCCCTGGAGAAGATCGTGCCCGAGGAGGAAACTGTCGCAGAAGCCGTCGTCGTCAAGGAGAGCCAGCCGAGTCCTAAGTAAGTTACTCGCGATCTTCGGTAATCTGGAGACTACGATCGAGAGAAAATAAAAACAAAATCACGTTGTTCTGTTACGGCAGAACGAGCGCGAAGGCGCCCTTGATCAGCATCAGCGCGATCGTAGGCGATCTACCGAGTGACAATTCCACGATGGAGAACGCCGACGAGGACGCGAGCGAAAGCTGCACGGCAAAGGACGCGGGGGAGATCGTCGCCGAGGAGAAAACAAAAGGCGAGGACTCGCGGGCCGATACCGGGGCGGACGTGTCGCCGGTGGCCGAGGAACCGGCGACGACCGAGGTGCTGCCCGAGGAGGCGCAGGTCGTGCCTGTCTGGGAACCGGACGCCCAACAGGAGGACCGACCAGCGACGGCGCAGGCAGAGTCTCGGGAGAAGCGTGACAATAATGTTAACGAAGTATGCCCGTGGGAGGACGAGTAAGTACCTGACCCGACACCTAAACCGCTTACGCTTGCTGTCGCGACGATCGCTTCCAAAAGTTTCTCTCACCGTACTCAAGTAATAACCTCGTAATAATGTTCTTATTCGTACGGAGCGCTCACTGTCTGTTTCAGGGAAAACTGTAGAGTGGATGCACCCTATGTAAAAACATATGCGACTTTAGGTTACTTGTAATTTGTCGTTGATATTAAATCTTGCATTTTACATTTACAACATTCACAAATTCGATTTCCACTTTAATCCACTTTACTGAGCTCGCGTGTCCAGACCCTTGCGCGACGAAGCTCCGGTCGCTTCCTTCATTAAGCAAAGACACAAAGCATCTTTTGAGAGCAAAGTTTTACTTACGCGGAAGGATTTAATAAGAGACGAGTGCACTCGCTCGCAGTCACACGAGTCACTACCGATAGTATTTGTAAGTACTGCAGACGGATTTTCACGATATTGCGCATCTGTAATTACGAAATTGCGTGCAATGATAAGATTGTGAACAGTTCGTTCGATAGAATCGATAACGCGAAAATATGTATATGTCGCGAGACGAAAAACGAGCATCGACGTCTAGTCTCTATAACTTTGCATCGAGTAACTATATTTATATTGTTTGAAGTATGGCCTAATAACGATTAGATTCGTCCGCTCGATTTTACCAGAATCCGTGACGGATTCGTTTAAATCGACGCACGATATTAGTGGGTCGACTAGAGAGCTCTTTCGTCCTTTCCTATTGCTATAGTAGTCTCTATAGAGCTACTCGATCTCTATTGTTTGTATCATCGCATCGTCGGTATACGTGAGTAATATTGCAAAAATGCGCAAGAATTACTTGTGAAGGAAAGGGATTGGGCGTTATTGTTTAAAGATTAGAGTGCAATCTCCAATGTTGTTCGTAGATTTACGTAGATTAATGTATAGACTAGCAACCTAGAAGATGTGACAAGTAGCGATATAGATCGTGTCCCTCTCTCTTTCTCTGTGTTGAGTAAAAGTTTCAACGGCGACGTGTTGCCGAGCAAAGGTAGTAAAGTAAATTCGAGTGCGCGGATTGGGAACTCGTTATCCTCAGTTCGTATCACGTGCAAACGCACGCTCGTAGAGTGCCAGCCAAACACGAGCCATTTGGCCGCTCTCCATGGTCGCGCTTTTCCCGGATACTCACTTTTCCGCGAGTCACATCTCGCGAAACTTTACGTTCCGATATCCCCAAAGTCTACGTTACAGAACGCGTTTTCACCCTTAGAGACGTAAGTCGTTCTCTAATTTATCGGACTCTCTGCGATTGACGATGTTGTCATGATGACATCGCAATTATTCTTCAAAGTATCTTGTTTACTCCCGCGGCGAGATATACATTTTGCATCCCAATACGCGGCGCGTAACATTATTTAAGTGCACGTCTCCGTCTTATTTATTAGATTAATCGCCTAGAGTTAGCGTGTCTTACGCAGTGTCTTACGAGCGTTCGATATTAATTATTGACAAATTATCGTGACCTGATATATCTTAAGTCTATTTCATGTTATATAGCTCGCCATTTGTCGTAATCGCATCGAGTTGATTAATCGATGGCGATTACGGTGATTTTATGGCGTTTCACTCGTTGAGCCTCGCTTAAGCGAGTCGCGAATTAATGATTAAAAAAAAAAGAATAAAAAACATTCGCGCGAATCTAAATAATAATGATGTCGGAATAATGACCGTTGATATCGGATCTCTGATTCTGTTACTGCCCCAGGATCTCCGATCCGACGCTGAAGATCGAAGGAGAGGCTAGTTAATAATTAAATGCAATTGTGCTCTTATCTGTATTTTATCGGTGTTTTTTCGTGTGTAGCTTTAAGATTAAAATGACATGATAATTACACTATAATAATTACCGACGACATGCTTGTCTCGCGTTCAATCACGAGCATTACGACGATTCTGACGGCCAAATCCTCGTTTTTTTTTTTTCTCAACGAGAGGAAAGGGTAATTTAACTGACAGAAACGAAGAACGATTGCCTAATTCCTGCACTTTACACGAAAAGATGGAAAATAAACGAACGTGGGAAAAAAGTACGTGACGGGGTTCTGATGCGTGATAATTTTTCTAACGACTGAATGTCGAATCTCTAGATGACAAATCTTGAAAGTCCTTCGGTTTAAGAATGTATTGTTTGCGTTTATTTTCTACGAACAATAGCGAGTATAAAACCAAGAAAAAAAAACGAAATACCCTGCATTGACGATTATATTTGAGTGCAACGAGCCGTGTACGACGGTCTGGACACGCGAGTGTAATCATAAGGACTCTAAAAAAATATTCACGACGATCGTACTGTTAATTCAGCAGCTCAACTTAAGTAAAGTTCTTATACGATAGGTTAGCCGATAATAAGACTAGAGTAACACAAATCTCGTGATTGAGATATAAGAAAATAAATATAATGATATACATACTTATACTACCGTACGATTTCGTTCGCGTCATAGCGGTAACGAATTACTTTTCGATTCGCCCGCGTAATTTTATTGTATTGTACGAGCCGAGATAAAAAGTGCGTCGTAGTCAAATCTTTGGGAAGACACGGAAGACGAGAGAACTCGGATGCTGGAGAAAACGCGAATTCTAAGCAGCGGAGGAGCCATGGAGCAAATCAAAAAAATCACGTTACTCGCCTAAGAGGACGCTATTCTGTGTAAATAATTTCCTATCTCATCGCGTATATATATATATAATCGCTCTCTTTCGAATCTTGGAAAATATGTATATTATATTCATCGCGCGCAAGCCAAAGACCTCTTCTCTCTCTCTCTCTCTCATCGCGTCGCATAGTAACACAGAGGTGCGTGTAAGCTTCACAAAGCTATCCTTCTGCTCTGTTGCCGTTGCAATCGTCTTAAAATTTTCCTGACGCTTTGCAGAATAAATCAAACGATAATTTATACTGTTATTAAGTCGCAACGAACGATCACCGTAGATATATATTTAGAAGTACACTATCGTGAGTAAAACTTCTGAGCCTTAGAGTTAAAATATACCTCAATATATACTGGACGACAAGTGAATTGTGACAAAATAAAAACATACAGTTTTCTAAGTGTAAGTTTATCGCGATGATAGTGATTATATATTATTCAACTTTATATCGTGATTGAATCACGATCTCGACTCTGTTAATCGCAAAAAGCGAACTACGATCGTTCGGCAACAGAGCCGACGGACCAATATCAAGCGCATCCGTCATACCGCATTTTGTATAACTTGAAAAAACCGCGACGTCTGGCGTACGTCGATCACATCATTACAGTATGCCGTCATCAGAATTGCAGGTTTCAGCTCGGAAAGTTTCGTCGTTAAATAATGTTTAATATACATATAAAGCGCTCTGAAACGCATAAATAATATCTCTTTGCTATTTCGACGATTGCGATTAACTCCTGAGCGAAGGAAATGCAATCATTTCGAGTACGGTCGAATTCGGAAGAGATGACACAACGTATGATATAACGGAACGGAAATGTGATTAGTTTGCATAATTAGCGTACGTAGACGAAAAGGTAGATACGAATAAAGTCCAAAGAATCTTTCTAAAATAGTATGTACCGCTAAAATATATTGCGCAATGAGAAATTAACTTGCATAAATTATTCGTATTTTGCAAGTTGCACTTTTGAAAAGTCTGCGAGATCCGGTGCCACCGTATATATGGTAATATTATTTTATACAGCGTTTCTAAGCGTTTTGTTTTATAGTATGTTTTCGCGATTTAAGCAGAATTGTAAATATTGTTGAAATAGTATTTATGTACGTTTGTCGCATGCATTTATAAATTGCAATTATATTTTTTATCTAGATGTAAAGTGAGCAAGTGCGACACTTTTGTAGTAAACGCGATGAAGTTGTGTCGCGTTTATTACGGAAAGTGTGAGAAAATGATTTCAATTCACAATACCTCGAAAAATGTAATAATTATTATCATCTCGTAAAAAGACTTTTTAAAAAACAATGTACTATATGGATTACATCTGAATGGACCCCGATTTTCCTTGGATTGGTCAAATATACAAGATATTTTTGTGATTAGGAAAAAAGTCTAGACGGATCTATATCAAAATTGACGGGATTTAGGCAACAATGTGCACCAATTACAAAATCAGCGCACTGTCGCTTCCACGCTATAATAAGATCTAGTTGTTCAAACTGAATCTGCGACTGGTCGAGCGATGTGATTCTACGTTTGCGTAGTCGAGTTGCGTACAATTAAGCGATCGTTCAAATTATCACACGCAGCCTAACAACACCATTGGTAAGCGAGTGAAAATTGTGCGTATATTGATCTACTACGCGTTAGATCTGAGACCCAGAGACGTTTTTGAGTTTGACAAAGAAAAGGAACAATTCTGCTCAAGTATCTAAAGATTTAGCTAGATAAAGATGTGAAAATAATCAAGCATGATAATAATACTGCAGAAAGCTTTGACATTTTAACAATTAGACAGTCTAATAAAATTATTTTCAGATCCGCGTCTAAAGTTTTAGATACTTCAGCAAAATGTATAGATAGCACTTCATTACTCGCGTGGGGTGTCCAGAACACCCCCGCCTTATAAATTCCGTTAAATGTCTAAGTACTATTTATACACATTACTTATTATATTTAGCGCAGCTTGTTTCACAATTTAAAATAACATTTTCGCATTTATCTTAATTTATCTAAAGGATGTATACAATATTATCAATCTTTATTTAATTATAAATCATAGAGAACAATGAAATTGATGTATAATATGTTGGAGTGTTAGAACAAAATAAGGCTCGTGTAAGTTTAAACGACTAAAATGAAATTAAGGCCAATAAAGTTGAAGTAAATAAATTCTATTTTATTCTAATTAAGGTCAATAAACAATAAAGCAAAACGATGAAGCGGAGAGATAAAGTTAGCAGCAATAAAACATATCAAATTTATTAAAATCAATAAATAAGATAATATAAAAATGCAAATAGGGCTTATTAATTTTTATAATAAATAAGATGTTTCAACTTTTATGAAGGGCCAAAAACACCTCACACGAGTAACTACATTTTTTAAAAACTACGCGAGTAATGTAAAGTCAATCAATTTCCAAATATTTCGAGGAAAATTCACGGGTCTGAGGTCTACGATCAATTTGTTAAGCGCTTGATCTCGCAACGATCTCCAAAATCCACCAGGATTTTTCTTGAGATGCATCGACACATCGATCCACGAAGAGACGACCCAACGATCCGGGAATTCCCGCGATTCTGGATTCCTCGGATCTTCCCAGATCTCCTAATCTATAATAACTCAGTGAACCCTATATAACATACTAGAGCGAATCATCGAGCAGTTGGAGTATCTCAATTTCTAAACGAGGATTCGGATGCAAAGATAGTACCGATTTCTTTCAGCTGATTGGCTGATGTTTTATTACCATAATTAAAAAAAAGAAAGGAAGGACAGTATTTATTTACCTTCCTTTCTTCCGTCGAACTGCTTTCTATAATTCAATATAGAGAGGGAAGGCTCGTTTCAGTATATTATAGAACTCACTAGGACACCAACTTTTCGTGTCCCGATGGTCGGTGTGTCGTCAAGGGGTACGAGCGTGAAAGATTCACAATTTGTCAGTTTCACTGTCCTCTCTCCAAAATTGCATTCCGCACGAAAACACGTGATGCAATATTCACACGAAGCCTAAGAGACGAGAACGCCAGTGACAATAGTGATAAAACAATGTAAGTTGCGTCGTTGAATTCGCGAGGAATGAAGAAAAAAAATGTGAGAAAGCAAATTACTCTCTCAAGATTATCTCCAATTTACGCCCCCTTATCCGCCCTCGTTTCCTAATCGATTAACTTATCGCGTTGGAAGAGAATCGATATCGTTCCGATTGCTTTGCCTCAATTGCTATAACGATCAGTTTCGACAGATAAATCCGATAGTAAATTGCGCGATTTATTTTTCGTCTAAGCCCTTAGAGGTAACAATGTTTACATCTCCGCCTTAACATTATTTGATGTATATCAAACAAAAAACACCCAAGCAGAACATTAAATCGTTATGATATTAAAATGATGTCATAATGACTCTAAAAAATGATCATTAAAAGTAATTTTTTCAATTATTTCCGTTTCATCATGATCGTGACTTGTTCTGTTTGGGAACGCGACTGCAAAATGTGTGCTTTAGAAGAGTACAGAAACGTGATCAAAACGATTAAATTGCACTGCCAGTCAAACGATAGTTGAAACAAAAAATAAAAGTGTGGGATTGTGTTTTTCATTGTTTCAGTAAGTAAAATAGCGGGGGCGATGCAGAACGCATGTCAAAGTTCGAAGTGTAATAAAACAGCTACAATGAGATTTTAAACCGTAAAATTTAAATCTTAAACCGTAAGAAATTGATCAATCACAATCGAATGTAAGGAGAATAATTGACTATAATTGATAAACTTCTTACGGTTTAATGCGTGAGACTTAAAGTTTATGTTTTACGCCTTAAAATTTCTGATGAACAAGCACGAATGACAGTGTAACACAATGAATCATTGCTGTCCTTTTCGACCAATGTAGATTAACTTTAATCTTGGTTTAACTTAATCTTACTAGGAATCTCAGAAAAAGATAAAAAGTGAGTTAAACCAAGATTAAAGTTAATCCACATTTGCTAGAAACTGACATATATATTTTTATTGTTTGATGTTTGCCAATGTTATACAGAAATGAAATAATCGCTGCATTACAATGTGTTTCTTGCTGGAAAGCACCAGAGATTTTAAGGCGTAAAATTTAAACTCACGTCTTAAACCGTCAAAAAATGATTAATTAAAGTCAATTACTTTCCTTACATTCGATTGTGTTTGATCAATTCCTCACGATTTAAAGCTTAAGAGCTTTTAAGTTTTACGCTTTAAAATCTCTCTTGTAGACGCTGTTTTAATGCAATGCTGATTTGCAATTCTGGACATTGACTAGACTTCAGAACACGGATTAATCATTTTACGTCGATATTATAATTTCTCTCTAAAACTTTTAAACCCGTTTTCACGATATATGGTTACCTAAAGGTTAAAGGTTATAAGAAATTCATGAATGAAATTCATTAATGGATCCTTCGGTGACCTTTAATCTTTAAATAATCATACATTGTGAAAACGGACCTAGACTAAAATGAAGAGTGCAATTGCACTTTCACAGTTTGAAAATTGAGCCACTCTTTTTAGCAAGATTAGCTCAATTTTTACTCATTATTACGTCTAGTCCCACTAATATAAAATTAAGTTTAATCTATGTTTAATTAATTTCTTTTTTTTAATTACAATTAAAAAAAGGATAAATTAAATTGAGATTAAAGTTAATCATGTATTGGTGGAACCGGAAATTAAAGTGAGATTCCATTTCAAAGAATTTCAAGAGTTCTTAACAATGTAACTGTTATGTATACAGTACAACATGTATTATATTCATGGTTGCCATTTTTCCTACCGGAGGTTCCACTATCTTGCCAGAGATAGATCACCACTATTAAAATTGCTACTATCTTGTAATGCATTCTCTAGAAAAGAAAGATCATGAAATCTTATCTGTCAGTCGGAAAACTGGAAATTTGTTTAAAAAGTCAGAGAGAGATGGTAATCATTGATTATATAACATTTATTATTGAATGGAAAATTACAATTCTGATATAATGTGTGTTGCTGTTAGTTTGTGTTCTACAGGATATACATATATCGGCATTCACGTCTCTATATCCTTGTTCTACTTTCAGGGATGTCTAGTATCTATTTTCAAAATATTAAACACAATTTTACGGATTGTTCTATTATTACGTTTATGTAAAATTTGAGCGCAATTTTCTTATTGGTTTCAAAGTTATTTAATTTTTTGTTTGTCTTGTGTAATATTGTATTTTATGACACTTATTTGCAAATTGATGAGGAAATAATATCGAGCATTAAATCCAATTTTATATATATGATTTAATAAAATAATAATGAATATTCGTAAGTTTATTTGAATTCACCGTTTAAAGATTATTGACTTAAAATTGCAGCAAAATATGATTAAATACGATTTCGCTGGATAAAACCAATAGGCAAATGATTTATTTTGCTTTTTTTGCAGAGTTTCAGATAATCAAAATCTTTTTTAAATTTTGTTTTAGCTAATTATTTGCTAATGCTTTACATAATATTCTACAAACAAAACACCCTTAAGAAGACAGAAGGCATGAACGTCGATATAATAAATCCAGAAGTCAATGTCCACAATTACAAACGTTGGACAGCTCGCTGTAACGTAACGGCATCGACTGCAGCTCGTCGAAGATGGGAGTGAACTAATAACGATCGTTTAATTAACGAATGTAATTCTCAAGTCACTTACTGGCCACAGGTAGCTTCTCCTTCGCCTTTTCGTCGCGACACCACCGTTTTCTCGTCCGTCGTCGGCTCCTCCATTCCCTCGAACGGGCACGAGAATTGATTTACAGTCGATCGTTCGCCAATTAACGCGAGAACGACCGACTGTCATTAAACGCCATCGCGAATATCGGGAAACGATATTGACCTCCGATAATTATTATCACTCCGCGACGATCAAACGTCACTCAATTCGGTACTCCGCAAACTCCGGTCCACTTCGAATGCTTCACGACACGCGCGACGTTCTCTCGAGTCTTTGAACACAGACAAATAACGGGAGACGAGGCACTCGTCGTTAAAACTTTCGAGATCCGTTAGGAAAGATCGAACGGCGGCAATTTCACCCTGGTCACGTTGCGCGCTGCCGCGATTGACCACCGTCGACAGTAATGAAAATCAAGAACACGTTTTTAGTCGGAGAGGAACTTGCATGACACGATGAATGGCTTCGTGTCGGTTGAGCGTGTCGCGAAGAACGTGCGAGACTACAAGATTTGCCCTCAGCTGAAATAGCGGCGTAATGAACAGAAATTCACTCGGTGCGTGCGACATGCGTCTGCCTCGGAGTATCTCTTCTCCCCACTCCCCACCTCATCCCACGCCGCCGCCTCGCGCGCGGTTATCGCGTCCGTTACGGAGCGAAGTTACGCGCGAGTCAATGTAAACAAGGCGCGCTCCACGCGGTCGACCGACCGGAGTCAAAACAAAACTCTCGCGACTTTGTATTTTCGGAGTACACTCCGAAACGTTCTCTCCGACGAAAATTTTGTCGACTTCGAAATATACGGTACACGTAACGTACTGTGGGTTCGTTTTTGTAGTTGAACTAGTATTTATCTTTGGAACTCTTAGGGGATTATTCTGTAATTCTTGATGACTGTAACGAAATCGTTACATTGAAAAAACCAGCTTTGTAACTGTAAAATTTTTTTAATACGATTAATCTTGCCCTTAGAGTTCCTTCTTGGATTTAAATTTATAAACCAATTATATTCAAGAATTTCATAATAGTTGCAAAGCAGCTTTTTCTGCTGAACGCAGCCATTGTCATTAAATAGGTTTTGTATATAGTAATATAATTGAGCAGCGGCGATGTAACGATATCATTAATTGTTACAGTCGTTAAGAATAGGCTTTTTAATACGTTTAATATACACGAAAACATGGAAGAAAGATAATTATCAAAGAACGTTTTAGTACATTCAGTTGCAAGAATAAAAAATAAATATATCGAATAAATTTTTGTTTGTTTGGAGAGGATATTTTGGAATGTGTAGCCTAAGTGAATAATGCCAAAGTATAAAGCTTATCGGTTATCGCATGATTTAATACGAATAATGCGAAGTCGAACGCCGTCGTTTTCGACGAGACGGAAATAAATAATTTTTACAGATGATTTGAGCGCGATACTATCTACACATTTGGATGCGCGAAAATAATGTCCTATTTTTTAATTAAAATAATTTGCGATGTTATTACATATACAAATCTGTATTAATAGGAAGAAAGAGAAATAGCATTTTTGAAATAACATAAAAAGAAAATAAACACACAATTCAAATAAAAAAACAAATTTTAACGAATACATTAGAATTAAAAGTATAATATAGAGAAAAAGTAAAATTATAGAAATTACGTATTCACTATCATAATTAAAATTTCTCAAATTTAGAAATTTTTTAATTGTATTCACTCTATTATAATTAAAATTTCTTAAATTAAAAAATTTTAAATTGTAATATAATAATATCGTAATATATTTTAATAAAAAATACTAATAAATTTCGCAAATACTAAATAATATCTATAATAGATTACAATTATTCTTTTAAACTTTTTAGTCTGTTTTCTCTTTAACCTCTTTTTCCCCACCAATTTCGCATTTTTGAGAATGCGTGAAATTGACAGTGTCTTTTGAATTTTTGACATAAACTTCAAGTTCTTCCAAGGGACCACTTCCAAAGCGATTTTCTGTCGTTGCGTTACATTCATGCGTGGGATGAGCGTCGGAAGTGCCGTAATCGAGTGACGGGCAACTTCGCGGAAGGAACCGCTTTAATTATTATCCGACACGTTCAATCATGAACGTCATAATTCACGCGAGTGCAAGTAAAAGTCATGGTACAAAAAAAACTTGAGCAGTAAAAATAAGCAGTAAATGAATTAATTAATCACAGTAGAGGCCATAACGTAAGTCTAGGTCCACAACCTTTTTAAAAGGTCATAAGCCATAAAGTCGTAAGAAATTGATCAATCACAGTTGATTATTTTTATCATATTCGACTGTGATTGGTCAATTTCTTACAACTTTATGGCTTATGATCTCTTAGAGCAAAAATGTGAACTTAGACTAAGCAATAGCGAATCCAACAAGGTGATTTCCTTACAGCTTACGTCTTACTGTTTAAGTTCTTTTATGTGTCATGGCCCTAAAATAGAAAGGAAAAGAATAAAGTCGTCGACAGATGAGGAGGTAGCGACATCGCATCGGTCGACGAGTAAAACGCATCCGTTACGTTTGAACGACCGAACGTTCGGTGATTTGATATTGCAGTCATGGTAAGTCTTAAAATAAAATAAGTAAATAGTAAGATTAAGGGCTACCGCACATATTTTCCGCAATACGTCTACAATATACGGAATAACATAGAAAAAAATAATTTTGCTATAAACGCAAAAGGTTTGCAAAATTTAATTGTCAAATTTGTCAAATTATTTGCAGGTAATAAATACTTTTTTTTGTATACTCGCTACAAAAATTATTTGCAATAAATGCAAAATATTTGTCAAATATGCAAATTCGTTTGTTATAAACATATTTGGCATTTATTGTAAATCATTTTTGTAGCGAGTATAAACAAAATAAATGTATTATTACATCTGCAAATAATTTTGTGATTTGCAAATAGAATTTTACGTCATGGCATAAGATTAGCATTCATAGTAAATTTTTTTTCTCTGAAAAGCTTGATGTAAGAAGTAGGAGTAAGAAATTGATTAATCACGGTTGAATGTAAAAAGAATAATAATCGACTATATGAATGATCAATTTCTTAAGACTTCAAGCTCATTACACCTATTGTGTTTCGGGATTAATATTACGAATACTTTAAAGCATTTGTAATGAAATTTCGCACCCTTAATTGCATAAAAAAAAAAAGAAAATTATGTACATACATAGAGAACTGTACGTTTAATACATGATTACTTTTTTCGCAGTTCTATAAGAGGCACCATTATTTCCCGATGACTTCCCGCGAGTTCTGGAGTTTGATCTTCGAACGAATCTTCTTTTATTTTTTTTCTTTCACATTCTGACGCGAAAAGTTAACGCAACTCCTCTCGTAATTGTGTCGTTCTGAGGACGCACTCATCAAAACGACAATATACCAAGAGGATGTTCTCGATCTGCTCGTTCATCGTCCATGAGATCGAAGCCCGAGACGGCTGTCTGCGATTAATCCTCCCACTCCTAAATTATACCTCTCTTTAATTTCCCCAAGAATATCTAAGTAGCTTTAGTTAAATTTAGTTAAATAGCGCAATAACACGTCGACAATATTTATTAATTTCAATTTAAATAGTATCAAAATAAAGACAATAATTTAATGTGGTTTATTTTACCTCATATATTATTAATGCACGAAATAATCCGTCGAAATGAGAAGTGCTCCGCCAATTGCACAATATTGCGTATATCGATGAGGAATGAGAGGATTAATAATAAAGCGGAGAGTCGTGTGGAAAATACGGAAGGAAGAGAGAGAAGGAGAGAGTACACGAATAATTAAACCGCAACCGACCGCGGACGTTAATTAGTTGCATAGCGATTAGCAGTAAGTGACAGATAGATGAACTTTGTATTATCGTACACCTCGCGCTAGAATTTGGCGTAGCACGAGTTTTAACTTGACGCGCTAATGTTACGCACTTTGCCGACGATTATTATTATTATAAATGCGCGTATGAAGACGCGCCGATATAAATATATAAATATTATATATATATATATATAAAATATGTTATATATGAGAGAGATGAAAGGAAAAAAGAAAATGTTGCTAGCTAGCGTTGTAGACGATACAAAGATGGCTTTAGTGTATATAGTTTTGTAAAGTGTTAACTATAGTGAGGAGAGGTTTATGATTATATGTATAATATATACATAAACAATACATTGCTACGGAAACGTATGAACTGGTACGTTTTCCAATTGGGGTATCATTAATTAATTAATTATGAATTCTCGTTGGCGATCGGAGAAGCGCGTGAAATTGGTGAACCGTCTCATCGTTTCGTTAAACATAGCTGCATACTAATATATCGTAAGGCCGCGGGGAACGATTGACGATTACGTATATAATATGTGATATACGCGTGAAAAATTTTAAGCTGTCAATAGAATGTCCTAATATTAAATATTATAGTGCCATTACACGGTTTCCTTCGTCACTCTTCATCACCTCTCTCGCGTTTCATAGAGAGCAGGTATATATTGCATTATTTCTGTTTTTTGTTATTTTAAAGTTCACTTTAGGCAATCTGTAGATCGCATCACATTGTTATACAATTCTGTTTATAATTTTGTATGCCGTAATACGAGAAATTTGAAGAATTAGAATATTTAAAAAATACATCATGCGTAAGATATAAAATTGTAAATAGAATTTTATCTTGAAAATTCGACGGATCTGGAAGTAAAATAGACTTTACATTTAGCGTTATTCCTTCCTCAAACACTTATTTCCAGGAAGAAGCGGCCACGAATAAGGTAAGAGAAACATTCTCGTACAGAGAAACTTTTATCCGTGTAGAAATTTTTCCGTAGTATTTTTGCGTAAACTGCGAAATTACACATATTACGGTCAGACTTTTATTAATTCAACGATACTTTTCATATTCACATCCCACAACATTTGACGCTGTATGTAGAATGTCAATACCGGTCATGATTTACAGTTTCAATAACAGTTACAGCGATCGATCGGACAATTCGATGGATAACGCATGCAACGTCTCAGGCAATATCGGTCCGCTCCAGGTTTATCGGCGATATCTCCAATAGCATCGCAAGTGTTCCTGTAATCACATCGAAACAAAAATCAGAACGAAATTTTCGAAAACACGAATACTTGATTGAAAGTCATAAGCGTTTGATTCTTTAATCCCGCTGGTCCGATCATATCTATTTTTACTAATATTTTATTTAATAACTTTTTTTTCTCTGGCATTTGATAACCTCGTTTGTTAATGTAAAATCTTTTTCTAAAAATTTCTTGTTTTTATTCTTTATATAGAGCTTTTTAATTATATCTATCTAAACAATACGATTGTATGATAAATTTGACCTTCCCAAAAAAAGGAATTATCTTCTTTTAATATTTTATTTAAAATTTTTTTTCTGGTATTTCTTTGATAACTTTGTTCATTAATATTAAAATCTTTTTACTATGAAAATTTTTAAAAGCTTTTTAATTATATTGACCCAAGTGATATGATCGTGTAGTAAAGAATAGACTAGCAGGGTTAATGCAATTCCGAGTCAATAACAATTTATTGCTTAAACTCGCGCGCCGGTCAATTTAATAGACACTCACAGGCAGTGACAGACACCAGGCGGACAGTTCGACGGGATGCGAATGCAATTCACTTGACACCAATTGGTCATATTCTGCCTGTATCGATAAGCCGCAGTTGGCTCGCACACTTGAACCCTGAAATCGTGAAACTCATGCACGTGCGTGTCGCATCGACAACAATCGAGCGTTTGACGCTGACACGCGCGCAAATTAACGTATCCTTTTAACACATCAATTCTCACCTCAATGGCCGTGCGAGTGGCGCGGTCGAGTATTTCGGATGTATTGAGTACAGCTCGTAAAGAATATTCTGATACAAAAACCGCGGTGGTACTCCACCGGTGCTGGTGACGATGCTCACGTCGGCGCAATTGCGGAAAGTTTCCGGCCTGCCGCATCCGACGGCTTCCGTACCGTTTTCGCACGTGCCCCACATGTTTCCTAATAATAAAAAATAGACGCGATAAGAAATCATCCTCGGAGCGCCATAGCTTGCTCAGGTAGCAAGTAGTTATTTTGATGTCAATAGTTCGTCATTTCGAATTGTTGACGTCATGTTTAATAATGAGCTTTTTGACCAATTAATTATGTTATTAATTTATCCATCCTCTGCGAGGTCCCCTCCAAAGAACACAAAAGTTAATAAAAAATCAAAGTTACTTCATTTTGATTGTTAATTTTTCAATAAGTAGTCAGAAATTTTTGCAACAAAAATCATAATTTTGATTGTCTTGACGTCAAAGTTAAGTCATTTTGACTTTCTCTTAACTTAGTGCATTCTTTGGGGTATTTACAACACTATACTTATTAAGGTCGGTGAATCGTCAATTAACGACGTATTGGTAACATTATTAGCGATCAATTAATAACATCATTTATTTATGCCACCAGCAACACGAAAATAATGACGTATTTACTGTACATGGATTTATACGATTCGGACGTCAACTTCGTCATAGAAATGATTAATTAATGATGTCAAATAAACGACACCTTGCTACCTGGAAGAAACGTGAAGAATAATACACGATAAAATTTCGTGCCTGTATAATAGTTCCATTGAACGACGCATTGCGAGCACGTTAAATACGGCGGTAACGTTACCATGTACTTAATGATGCCCTTCTTTCCTGTGTCATGAGGAATCTCAAAACGAACATCCTGCGTCCCGGACACGTACAAAGGATAACTGTGCGATTAAGTTGCATTAACGAAAGCAGCAGTTGTATATACGTACCAGATAGGTAGAGATTACTTACGAATCGAAACACTCCTGGGTCGCCTCGCTCGATGGATCGTTGTTAGGACAGAGATACATCTCGAATCTCCCGTAATGATTGGCTGTTAGTTCGATTTCCACCTCGATTTCCTTTAAATAGATATATTATACTGACATTATATAATAACGAGTATTATAAGTCCATAAAAAGAACACCGAAACAAAATGTTATGTATCAATAGTGTTATTTTCATTGAAAATAATTTATTTATTCAATATTTATTAATGAAAATACAACAAGTACATTATGTTCTCGTTTTAATAAAATTTTATTTCTTCCATTAATACTGTTATTGAATCAACAAGATTATTTTCAATTAAAATATAATACTGTTGATATAACCGTATTGTTTTTCAATAAAACAATAACAGTCAATGAGAGCCAAATGCGGATATTGGAACGCAGAGTTAAAACATTTATTGAAATGTCATGTAACAATTGCGAACGTTTTGTTTTTTTTTTTACTTTATTATTTTGATTTTTTCAGTGCAATAAAAATTATACAACAAATGCCTTTTTATTTTGATTATTATAATAATTTTAATAGGTAATATTCATAAATACAACGAGAATATAACGGAAGTATAAATTGTGTTATTTACAAAATTTGCATGCATTACGTTGGTGTGTGCGAAGATATCAAAAGTTACCTTACCTGCCCCACGGTATAATGTCGAACGATGATCCCATTTGCGAACTCGCCACCGGCCTCGTGTGGACGCTGACTTGAATGATATGCATCTCCGCAAACGCCGCACTTGCCTTTATTCTGCTGCCAATGCACTGATGAACAATAGCCATCCGTCAATATTAGCTTTAACGCCGAACATCCACGATGATTACAGCTGATTTATCGTAACTTGCGAGAACAAACCTGCGTATCCACCGCAAAAAAGTTCATTATCATTGTAATTGACGGGATTTGGATAACCGAACCTCCACATCGCGTTCCTGGATGGTGGATCCATCAATCTTCCATGGCCGTGGACGTCGAGTATCTTTTCAAAGGTTCATGACAAAAGGTAAGTTTTGAGAGAGCGAGAAGTAATTGAAATAATTGCGTAAAAATGAAACTGTTACTCTGCGCCTCGCTTCGATCGTGCTATAGGTACATGCAATGTCATTAAATGGGCGGCCTCGTTAACTTTTACTCGCGTGCGTGAGATATTAAGGGCGCGTCGCTGTGGGAAAGTGCTGCAAATTGTACGAGGTTGGGCGTATTTAAGGAGTATATTGAAAAACAAGTTGTGGTACGGTCGAACTTTCATTGCCATTGGCAAAAACAAGGCCTTTCGGATTTCCTTAAAACATACATTTATAAAAAGATGTTTGTACGATCGAGAGAGTGGAAACTCTTTCAATAATTTTAATGTCATAATTTCATTAAAAAAAAAAAATCTTACTTGCATGAAGAAATGTAATATTACGAGCAGGATATTGTTTCGTTGGTACCTGGTGATCATTTTTTCCTGAAACCATAGTATTACAGCAATTAGTAAAGTATTTGTTCATGGACGGTCAAAGAGATATAATTCTTAAATAAGGAATTGATAATATAAGTATGTAAAATATATAATCCGAAAAAGTTATCATTCCCTTTTATAGACAGATAAAAACACCATTACGGAACAAACGAAGGGATGCAGTGTCATTCAGCGTTGAACATTAGATCAACTCGGTCAATTATGAACTTTTTATTCATCTCGCATTTAACTTCTAGAAGAAGTTCTCAGGGGCATCCAAGGGACATGAAAACTTTTCATCGAACTTGAAATGAGCATCGTGACCAAAACTTCAATCGCATGATAATGAGTTCCGCCTTCGAACGATATGGGGTATGAGATTACAAAGAAACAAGATCGTGGCGGATGTCCTTGAATCAGCTGGTAGAAGCCAAATCTTGCGTAAGAAAGTGAAGCAACGTGTATTGTGCCAATGGTGTCGTTACGACAATAATGGCGGGAACGTCATTGGTACTTATGTCACATATTATCAAGCGATACACGTACCGTAGGATTAGGATCAGCGCCAAGGATCGTCTCAGCATTCTTTCAGCGAAAATGAAGAACATAAATTTTCACATAAATTTTTAGAAGAAATCTTAATATTCATTTTGGCTAATCATAAAAATATTATTTGGTGGATCAGCATATTAAATAGGAATGGAATTCGCTTACATGTACACGTGTCATTGACAGCTGTTTGACACGCGATGAGATACATGGTGATCTTAAGTGACAGCATCCATTAGGCTCTAATACGAATCATTTACAATTCCGCAATCTCAATCAGCTGCTGAACTGCACGTCGAATTTCGATGAGGTAAAACCGTAGATTCATCATTCGCGACAGATGCTTTGATTTGAAAATAGAAATAACGGTAATAAGTTCTATAAGGTTCTTTAACACGATGATATAACTGTTAATATTAAAAAAATTAATATTAATATTTCAAATAATTAATATTTGAATTAATAATAATTGTATTAATTATTTTACTTATATTTAATTTATTCTTAGTGTCATCAAATATTTTTATTTTTATATTAATTGCGTATACAATCTTTACACATAATCATGATATACATACAGACTTAATTAATTTTTTGTTGTGCGCCTCAATCTCTTATCATGTGTAACAAATCTGCAATTTACAGTTGAATTGATCAAAAATGACTCTGCAATAGCAGGATTCGTGGAGCCACAATGAAACACATTCGCCCTGTAGTCCAATTAAAACGAAAGATTCAGCAAAAATAAAACAGACCCGGTTAGCCTTCGTCGAGAACAGCTGGTACTATCAAATCACAGTGCTAAATGAAAGAGAGCACAGCCAATTCCCTTCGAAGGGAATTCTCCTGGAAGGGAATTCGCGCATGTAGGGAACGGAGATGCGACATAATGGAATTCAAAGCTACATAGCGGGATGACGCATAAATCTAACACTTATAACGCAAGGCTGTCTGGTTCTCACAACAATGTTCCTCGCTTCTTCCCGACCTTTTTATCGCACCGCGATTTTAGCTCCGAAATTCCTCCCACGCGAGAGTCAATTTTTAGAAGAAGTGATGCTAATCGTGGTTGTAAAATGCGAAATAAATGGAATTTTAACTTTGGGAATAAACATGAGCCGAGTATCGTGCCGAATTCCTTCGCGAAGCGAATGACCGAGGAGAACGACTCCTCGCGGGCCCGGATTAATTCAGTGATTTACGATTAATTCTTTTCCAACGTTATTCTCCAGTTTCTTCCGTTAGATTTATAGCAACGTGGTAATTTATCTTTTTTTTTCACACGTCCTAAATTATGTCTATAACTGTACAAGATTGCCCGTTATCAAATTTATTTGGAGACACGGTAGTGTCTCGATACATATATCGGCAGGACCTAGTGACAGCTTCCTTTACGGGTGTAGTATATCGATTCATAAATATGTCAAGCGATCGGAGGATAAGAAAAAATAAGCCAATAATCCGTATAATTACAAGCGATTATAAAGGTATCAGCGTTTGAATCCTCCTCGTATGGTATTCTCTTCGTATATTGGGTCGTGCGATTCGAAAGTTGCAGTCATAAATTATGGATCATTCGCAAGTGCAATTCGCTTTATCGGTTAATAAACTCGTGTATATATAAACGTTTATAAATCCTTCTTTCCCTGGAAGTAATATTGGTAAACTCTATTAATTCCTGATACAAGAAATGGAAACACATAAGATCTGTCGATAAGGTTCGCAAATACGCATTAAATATTGTGAAGAGGTAATTTTCTTGACGACAATGTGTGTGTGTGTGAACAATAAAAAATTATTAACAGTCAATGGACCAATTTATATAGGTGTATCGCGCAGAAGCCGAAGCTTGAAACTATCCAAAATGTTTGAAAATTATTATTTTTTTATACAATTTGAAAACCCCTTAATTAGTTATTTTAGTAAATTGCTGGAAATCATGGAAATCTGTGGCACACGGTGTGTGTCGCCGGCGCTCAACGTGTTGACACTTTATTTTCATATATAATTAAAACGTGTTACCATTTGCATTTTGTCAATAAAAAAAAATAATTATATCGATCACACTCAAGGATTGACGACCTATCTAACTGCGGAATCGTTAAAATCGGGTTCGCCGGGTTGCACCGGTTTGAGAATACGGCGACATAGCAAAATAAGAAAGAGAGAAAGGAAAAAAGGAGACTGACGCACCTCCTGTTTCCATGTCAAGTCAAGGTCGCGGGTATGCCACAAATTCATCTAAAGACTAGAGATTATGACAACAATCGAGTTAAAAGATGAGATTTATTATAGTATCATGACCTGTTTCGATCGACTTGGAGCAAATATATGCGAGAGAATCAATACATTTATTGATGTCCAACATTATTTTTCAATACGAGTGTGAATAATTATTTTCGATATATTTTTGCCTGTTGAATACGAATCTGTTGTCCAAGGCTGCCGTATTACAATTTGAAAAAAAAATGGCATAAAAAGTGATAATTTTAAAGATTTTCGTGACACACACACCACACACACGTAACGCTGGTAGTAAATTGTTTTTAAATTTTATTAATACTGTACAAAAGTACCAATTTTTAACTTTAAAACGCATTTTCTTTTGTTTAAGTATGATTTTTCATTTTCAAAAAATATTTGAAAATAGCTTTGAAAATAGCTTCGAAAATAGGTTTGAAAATAACTTTTCTCGTATAATATATGAAAAATAATTTTTATTCTATAATATTTTAATTTTACGTTACGTGGAAAATGTTTTTATACTGATGTAAAATAATCAGATTATACTGAATAAAATAAAAAAACAATATAAAATTGATGAAATACATTGTACCAGAGAGCTTATAATTTTAACTCATTAAAGATTATAATCTTTCTGCTCTTTTGTATTTTGTTTCATATTAATTACCTTTTTATTTAGTATGATCCGATTATACTACGTCAGTACAAAAGTACTTACTTTTCATATAATGCAGAATTAAAATGAAATAAAACGTCTTTTTCATCTATTAATAAGTGATCACCTATTATATAAGAAAAGAGTTATTTTTAAATCGTTCTATCTCAAGAACGGAAAATTGTACCGAAACAAAACAAAATACATTTTAAAATCAAAAGTTGAAACTTTTGCGTGGCATTAATAAAATTAAAAAAAAATTACTGACAGTGCTACAATATCATGAAAATCCTTAAAATCATCAGTTTATGCTTTTTTGACACTATTTTTCTCAAAAATTATAGCCAAATTTGATCAACAGATTCATGTTTAGCAAGCAAAAGTACATCGAAATTGACTATTCACTCTCGTATTGCAAAATAGTCAAATGTTGTCAGACAATGCAATTGCTTATTAATTTATAAAAATTAAAACATCCCTTACGCAATCGATCTTTGAAATAATCGACACTGATCCTACAATTAAATGCACTTTTTGATCAGAATGCAGGACCCCAGCTCCACACCGGTTCCGTTCCTCATATTAACAAATTATGAATGACGACACGTAGAGTCTGTCGGTACCGCAAAGTTATACTCACACGAGTGCACGTGCTCGGCCTGATCGGATTGTTAAGCAGGTGAGAATCGACGGGGTGTTCTTTCGGAACGGGTTGTAGGTTGTCACCTAAGAAGACAGTTTCGCACGATCGGACGGACCCACTCGAGTGCGTTCACGCGAGTGACAATGTGCGTGCGTTGTGCGCGGCCCGAGCTGCCCAAAAACACGACCACCTCCAACCGTAGGCACAGAACTTTGAGGCGTGGTTTCCAGGTAAGTCGGATGGGCCCCAGCTGTATAGTGGGGATGATCGGAGCTGGAAGCTGGAAAACCCTCGATAGCGGTCCATTTGGCATTCGCTCGAAATTGTATCGTCGACGAGAGGTCCGGCGATCGTTCGCATACCCGCACGTTCGAACACAAAGTTCGTGCGTTCGAGCCTTGAGAAAAATACGGTATCCTTATTCTGTCAAATAAGATCCACTGACTGACAGATTGGTTTATTGCTTTCGTCTGAAGAACCTGCCCAGTCATCGATTTCTTTATATTCTGTCTCGAGACAAGAGCGATCGTAACTGGTTATTTGCCTTCCGCCTTTCGCAATGGGGTCAAGCGCAGCATAAACACTTTCAACTATATATGTATACTGAAGGCACGTGCCCACAGATATATATATATATATATATATATACGTATTAGATCATTCGGAAAGTTTGTTTCAATTTCACGAGCCCTCGGAATTCACTTCGATCAATTCTTCGCCAATAAGAAACGTTCATTTCGGAGCAAGGGCATCATGCAGCTACCTAGAGAGATGGGCCAAGGTCATTGAACAAAGTGGTACATATTTGCTTCAATAAAGTTACTCTTTGAGTAAAATCATGCGTTTTGAACTTACGTATAGAAGATTTGAAAAGAACTTTCCGATACACTTAATGTATGTATACATATTTATAGCTATATTGTTTAGTGGCAGCCAAATAACGATATCGCCGCGAAATTCAATAATTCTTGTGAATAATGTATGGTAATAATAGAATCTCCATTATATCTCAATTAATTATGTATGCCAAATTAACATCAAATTAACATCAAATTACAAATTAGTTATAAAGCGGCATAACTTAGCATCGTAAATGACTGCGATAAACATGTACGAAGCTCGTAAACGAGAGGCATTCGAAGGAAGACCTTTTTTTTTCCGGGGAACGTGCACAATTTTGTTACGCATTTAAATGATACAACCAATGAGGAAAAAGCCCGAAATTGTATACTTTCGCTTTCACCGTGTCGCGCCACGTGGAAACGTTGGAATTGCAGTACTATTCTTGACACGAAGCGCAACGGTATTCATTGACGGTGAAACAGACATACGGACAGTTGTGCAAGCAAGGACAATTTGATACCTCGCATTAATCAACGACTGCTTTCGCAGTCAGAGCATCGCGAAAAGAGACCAACGTTTTTTTT
Organism: Cyphomyrmex costatus; assembly: GCF_001594065.2. Classification (NCBI taxonomy): domain Eukaryota; kingdom Metazoa; phylum Arthropoda; class Insecta; order Hymenoptera; family Formicidae; genus Cyphomyrmex; species Cyphomyrmex costatus. The sequence continues at coordinate 1,126,328 of NW_017280250.1, read as the reverse complement.
TTCTTTTTTGCCTTCGGTACCTTTCACACGCGCTGCCAAATATTTGCTGTACATGTTGAACTTTTTTTTCGCACAATAACAGACAGAATATTAATTAATATATCTTGTGCTGTTCGACGTTCTGAAATTCACCGCAAATATCTATGACGATACCGAAAGAGTTCTTTCTCTCTCTGTCTTTCTCTCTGTATCTCTCTCTTTTGCTGAGCAGAAGCGGCTGATCGAGCAACTTGCGCCCCCACGAGACTCTCGCGGCTCTTTTTACTGGGTGAACACTATCAGCGCGTATCAGCGACCAGTACGGCTCCATCCCTTCGGCAGAGACGACGTTGCTGAGTAGCCCTTGTATCAGTGCGCTCGTTTCGAACGGAAATGCTCGTTAACAAGTATCATCGGGCGTTGAATGGACGGATCTCGCTCCGACAGCTACTAAACGGTATTTATACTGCTTTATTCCTCTTCGTTAGATTCGTATAGTCCGCATAATGGGTGACGAGAATCTATCCTGGAGCATGCCGCTCTATCGCGGATGCTGCGTGGACCGTGACAAAATCGATAAATTCCTCTTGGCTCCAGCTGCTTCGCCGCCCCGCGAACCTTAAATCCCTATTATGAAGAGCAGCGATCGCAAAAGGCAAAAAACAGTGAATAATATTAAAAGATAAATTAATATACTAGTTCTCTCACAGTGCATCTTTGATAGATACTCTTAATAGTGTGTCTTTAGTAAAAAATTGATATCTTTTGCTGTTTTATCGTTAATTCCAAATTTTAAATTGCAGCTAAAAAGGATGTTTATTTTCGTCGTGATATTGAATGTTATAATGCTAATTTTCAAACGGTTTTTGTATTAAACACAACTTTATGTGTGTGTTTTAAAACAAAAATTCACACAAAAACAAAGAAAATTATTTTTAAATTTAAATCTAAAGTTTTTTTCAACAAATAAATATTTTTATATCTTAATGATGTCTTAATGGTAAAACGAGCATTAAAATAATATGAATTATTATTACGGTTGCTAAATATTTTACGTCATTTTGAATGTTTTCAGTGGTAAAGTAAATTAAATATAAATATAAAAAGAGTTAACGAGACGTGTAAACAATACAAATATTCTTTATAATCTCTTTTAATTTCAAATAACTTGAATTCTCGGTTTAAAGAAAGCAGAAAAATATTTGGAATACACATCTAATAACACAAATATATGCGTCGTCACGCTTGTCAACTTCGTGTTACTTCACATACTTATTTGTTCAATTGGATTCTATCTCGTGATATAAAGCATCTCAGATATCAAACTGACGATCTGATATCTGAGATAGGAGAGCTCATCCAAAACATGTTATTTCAATCAAAATCGCCCAAAGATTGTCACATGTTTTATAATCAGATATCATTAATGAGAATTTTATCTTTTAATTCTGATTTTGATGTTTAGACATGCAATATATTATTTTTAACACAATCTCCTTATTTGTCCAACATAAAAGACTCTACAATCTCTATTTTTTGTATTCATACTTTACTTTTGTGGGTATAAATGCGACTTTATCACACGTCGTTGCAATTTGTAACATAATGATTTACGAGGGGCTCAAATACATAAAATCACACTAATATATCAAGCAATCATCCTTAACTACCATCAATAGAACTGATCATCAGAGTTGTAGAATAATTTAGCGAGTTAAGTTGTTTTTCTGCTCTAGTGTGGATATGTCGGCAAAAAGAGCAGAAAATTTTATATATATAATATATACATAGACATATGTATATGTACATATGTTTCTTCGTAAAGAAAATATACAGAAATTCCCTAAATTCGCGAATTAAAATTCACAGTAAAAAAGTTCAAAAAATAAAAATCAATTAAAAATGTATTCGCCATTTTTTCGTTTCAATCAGTAGTTTTTGATATATAAAGATTCAAAATTAGTCAATTAAATATTACGGTTAAACGATTATCTGTGATTACTACGCGCGATTACTAAAGATAATGGTACACAAAATAATGTAAGGCATTTTAATAATACCTTCAAATTTTTTCGAAAATTTTTTTGCAGTGGTATATGTATATCGATTCCTAAATTTTTAGACATCTCGTATATTTAAATTAAATGTAGAAATTTTCACTTAGAAATATTCGTTTAAGTATAAGTGTAATATTGTCGTGCAGGCGTTACTACGTGGAAGAGATGCTTAACCGGTTCGGTATCGAGGGAACCTGAAGGGCCGGTACTTACGACGGAAATACCGGGCCCTCGATCGCGCAGCTTGCTACAAGAATTGAGTTCGATACAAGTACGTCAAACTTGATTCTTTGGGTGACATCATATATGTGGCATGACATTTTATTTAATTTATCAATTTAGTCGCTTGCTATCTGCGACGATATTTTGAACGCTTCGCCTCGTATAAAAATTTCAGTTTAGAGTAGTTAAAGATATAGTTGTATGTACTATTTGTTGTCATATAGAATTGTTGTATGTAGAATTAAGTATACACATAAGATATGAATAATAATGCAAAGTCTTTTGTAAATATACCAGAGACGAAATGGATTTACAATGTTGAAATCTGTGACTTCAGCAAGCGTCTTCCGTACAATTCTTCGCAGACTATGAAAAATCCGCCGGTAATTACATAATAGACGTTGACGGGAATGTGTTGCTGGACGTTTATATGCAAATCTCATCAATGCCTCTAGGGTACAATCATCCGGCGATGCTGGAGGCTCTCGCCGATCCCGTTAATCAAGTGAGTGATATAAAAGCACTCCGTTGCGGAGTACCGTATTTTTTTTTCATATATGGAATTTGAGTGCAAACTTCCTCTACAAGATGTATCACTTATACTTTAAGAGTGTATACAGTATTGAGAAGAAATTCTAATAATCGGTTATTCTTGAAATACTTTTATATGGATTATTTTTCTTTACACGAAGACAGTATTCAAGTTACATGAAAAATAGTTAACGATTATGACTTTTTCCAGAGAATTATAGCGAATAGACCTGCTTTAGGTGTTTTTCCGGGAAAAGACTGGCCTAATAAATTAAGGAATATTTTACTTGAGAAAGAGGTAACAGATATTAGCTGAAATTACGATTCATTTCCTGTTCGTCTTTCAACTTTGCGTAATTTAAAAAAATTATTTTGAACAGTTTGCACCACCGGGATTATCACACATTACAACAATGATGTGCGGTTCTTGTTCTAATGAGAATGCTTTTAAAAATATTTTTATCTGGTACGCCGAGAAACAAAGACAAGGCAAACCGTTCACGAGGGAAGAGATAGAATCATGTATGGTGAACCAAATACCTGGCTCACCGCGATACTCTATTATGTCCTTTAAAGGTCAGTCATTTGTTCAAGTGAAAACAAGTTTCGTTCCATTTAGCGATTTTTATAAAATATTTAATATCAATAGGTAGTTTTCATGGAAGAACCTTAGGTTGTCTCTCAACAACTCACAGCAAGTACATTCACAAGATGGATATACCAGCTTTCGATTGGCCTATTGCCTCTTTTCCAGAGTACAAATATCCTTTAGAAGAAAACATACGAGAAAATAAGCAGGAAGATAAGCGTTGTCTCGCAGAGGTATATCGTCAAATTATTATTGTATATTGACATTAGAAGATTTTCACTCACTATAGGATCAAGTAAATAAATCAGTATGAAAATAAGAAAATAAGAAAAAAAAGTAATGGAACACCAATGTTTCATTAACATAAAGAATATATTTAAAAGTCAAAAAATTTCAGAATCTCATCTTTTACACAAAAATATAATATAAATCTAAAAAATAGAAATGGTCAATAATGACTATTCGGGACTTCTAGTGTTAAATACCTTAGTATTTCGCATGTAAGCGAAGATTTAAAAATCTTGACATTTTAGATCGAGGAATTGTTTGAAAAGTACAAAAATGAAAAGAAAATACCAGTGGCTGGTGTGATAATTGAACCTATTCAAGCAGAAGGTGGCGATAATCACGCATCTCCAGAATTCTTTCAGGAACTTCAACGCGTGACGCGGAAGGTAAGGCATAGCTTGCAAGATAATTATTTTATCGTACGTTATCAAAAAATATATTGCAATCTCGAAAAATATTTTAGTACGGAGCTGCGTTACTTATCGACGAAGTGCAAACCGGTGGCGGACCAACGGGAAAAATATGGTGTCACGAACACTTCAATTTAGATACTCCACCCGATGTGATGACTTTCAGCAAAAAAATGCAATTAGGCGGTTATTATCACTCAGAAAATCTGAAGTAAATCTTTTTTTTTCCGATAATAAAATAATATAATAACATGATCATGTTTTTAATATTAACGTATAATTATATCTTGCACGCAGACCGAAACTGTCATATCGTGTGTTCAATACTTGGATGGGTGATCCCAGCAAAATAATCCTGCTTGAAACGATTATAAAAACGATTAAGAAAGAGAATCTTTTAGATAGAGTTACACGCGTAGGCAATTATCTGTTAAAACATTTGATGGATATGCAAAAGGAACATTCCAATGTAATCAGTGCAGTGCGCGGTCGTGGGACTTTCATAGCATTTAATTGCCCTTCGCCTGAAGCTCGAGATAATATCATCAAGAAACTTACAACGAAAGGTAAAGTGATATTTCAACATAAAATGCGAGTGCTAAGAATATCTTTCATGTTTTCGTATTTTCCTTTGTTCTTATTAGGTATTCAGACAGGTGGATGCGGCAACCAGGCCGTGCGGCTGAGGCCTGCGTTGACCTTCACAGAGCATCATGCCGATATATTTCTAGATGCTCTTCGCTCTGTTTTAAAAAAATAAAAATCATCTTGACAATTTCTTGTGTCTTCCAAATCTGATGTCTTCCATACTGAAGTACTCGTGGAGATGTATCGTGTGATTTATGAAGTCTATAAATAACTATTATTTTTCTATGGCAGTTATAATACACTATATGAGAATACGTTACAAAGAGTTTTATGATAAATGGTGAATTAATGACAATGTAATATAACAAATTAAATAATGTAATATACAATACTTGATTGATTTGTAAGTTGTAAGTATATATGAATAATTCGATATACATACAGTCTAGAAAATGTGCAAAAAAATTATGATACAAATGTATTCTTTATAACAAATTTAGAAGAATAATATTTTTATTGAGTAGAAATTCTACATCGATTATTTGTATATTTCATATTGAGCAGCATTTGCTTTATTTGAAAAAATATAATATAAAATGATGCTTAACAATCAATTGTATATTGTATATTAACTATATATTGTATATTAATTTTTAACAATATATTATTATGATTTATATGCTGTTTTATCTTTCTTTTATTATCTTTTTATATTTTTGTTACTATTTGTGAATTTTGGCTTCATTGATATAATAAAAAAAATTATTGCACAATTACAAAATATCTTCCAAAACAACTGCCAATAAAAATGTATAAGCTAGATCTTGATTGTTATCGATAATATGTCATTCACCTCGACATTTTCTTCAGTATTTCAGCAAAATGTTCATATTCTCGATGATGACTCTTCTGTGTCATGTAAGCCTTCGTTCTCATCTAAAAAGAAAATCCGAAATAAAGATTTTAAAACAAAACAATGTATAAAAAATTGAAATATTTCGATTATTTCAAATACGTATTTATACCGTCACTTTAGAATCCATTGAACCATGTCGTTGCGACAAGTGCCACAAATTTACAGCCATGTTCGCTAATGCAGTGTCTCGTAAATCTGCACGAATGATAAAACAATTAAACAGCTCGAGTGCTAGAGCCGATTGTTTATCGAATTGCTCGGTAGATCCAAGATATTTGAGATGACTCAAGATTTCCTCAACAATCTTTGAACATATTTTATTGACTTCACCGATAAATTTCTGATCTGATCCATACAATTTATCATTTGAGTCAACCTGAAATGCCATTATGTAACATCAATTTTAAATTATAATTAATTTCTTTAATTTTAAATTTATCGGAAATGTGGCAGCTATTTATTTGTCCTTCCAAATGTATGCAAAAGCATAAAATACCTTATCAATATGATACGGATAATTTTCCTGCGCTACCGTTGAAAGAAGATCGAGTACACGTAAATACAGATATGGTTTGGTTGAAGTATTCTCCTCGAAGCAACGTTGAACTGCATTGAGCAAACCTCTCATCAAATACAGGACACCATGCTCTGGGCTATCCTAATACAGAGCAATCTTAAAATCATAAAATTAAAACCATAGTGCATATCAATATAAATACTTACGGGAACTACTAATAATGTTGACAAGAAATTGGATAAGTATGAGAGCAAATATGGCTGCGAGCTTTTCTGTCTTCCATCGATGTCAATAGTTTTCGGCATTTCCGGAACTAAACTTAAAGCAGCCTTAAAACAGGCATCGGCTGAAAAATACCGGTTTACACACATAAATTAACGAAAAAAATAAAAAATATGTTAATGTTAAAATAAAAATGAATTTGATTCATACCTTGGCCTAGACATTGATTTAAAAGAGCAACCTGTCCAGATAGTAGATATAATTGAAGGCGTGTATGGACTAAAGTTAACGACGGTATAGTGATGAAACAGAACGCAGCACAGGCACGTACAAACGCTGACGTTCTTCTAGTGTGATGACCACGTACTATTTTCCTAGTATCAACCGATAATCTATTCACGCACTGAGCACAAATAAAAAGATACTTTATTATCGCTAAACTTTTTTTCTATATAGACAAACAGTGCAAAAGGAAGAATTATTTATACATATCAAGTATTGTATAGTCATATATGTGTCACATACTTGTACAAGTTGTATATGAACACTATCAAGATTAGGGAATGCTGCTCTGGCCTCTACGTAAAAACTAAGCTGCTTCTCAAAATCGCGACCATAATCTACTCGTTGCACTAATCCGCATATTAGTTGTCCGATCTGTCGTTTCTCATCTTCAACGGTCAGAGCACTGCATTGATTTGTGTGATTTTAAGGATCAGGATAAACTTTAATCATTAAATTAAATTGACGTACCTAACAGAATCGTGCATTATTCTCGCAATAAACATCAGTGCATTTATAATAATAGGATCCGTAATAGGTCCGTTTTGCACACTTAATCCTTCTATGACAGTTTTACAAACTTCAACCTTAACACTTTCTTTGTGAAACAAATCAATTAGAGGTAAAAAATTATCCTACAAACGACAAATAACAGAATGTTTTAAAATTACGTGAATAAATATAAATGATATATGCGTCTATAATTGCGCGGATAGTTACCATAGCAAGCAGTGATTCAAAATCTTGTGTGTGGGCAACTATTTTCTCAATAATATTCTGCAATTGTGAGTAATAATTTTCGAAAGCTTTGTTTGGTCGTAGCCGATCTATTATTTTGCCGAAAAATAAATTCAGTTCAATCACCTATAAACATATATGTATATATATAACAATAATTTGATTTTATATAAAGTATTAACAATATAATTAAATATCATTTGCACAGAAATAACTTACTGAAAAGTGTATGACAGTGAACTGAATCCAGATCTCGATGCAGTGCATGAATTTGTTGGGATCTGTGAGGTCCGTTATGTACTTCCATATCACATTAAGCACTGATTGGCAGTCTTCTTTCGGTGGAGATTCTCGTACAAGGCATTCTCCCAAACTCCGGTATAAGAGATATTGAGGATACCCTATTACATTAAGAAGAGAAAACGTAAATTAAAGATGTATTACTACATTCTTGATTTTATTTTTAAAAAAATCTCAATACCATCGTCTTCACTCGCTACTATTAAATTCACAAAATCCATAGCACGTGCAGCAATATACGTAGGTTTAAATGCAGTCAACACTGTATTTAATAACAATGATCTGAAAATATATACATGTTGATTAGATAAAGATTAAAAATTAACGATAAATTAAAAATACACGTTTAAAATATATTTACCCGTTCTCTTGTTTTTTACAACGAGATAAAACCTCTTCGAGAAGGCTCTCGGGTGATGTTGCCACTAAAACCTGTACGATCCAATCCAAAGCTGGCGAATATAAATTAAGATACGAATGAAAGGTAACATTTTGCTTCACTATTTCGTTTTTCACAGCAGTCCCAAATAGCTGCTGATACGTAAAAAGAAAGTCATACAGATTTTCCCTCACAAATTCAAAGTCTGATGTTTTGTTCAATGCTAATCCCACACGACATAAATAACACCTCGCGTAAACTGCTATCAATGGATTTCCGATACCTCTTATCATACGAGTTATACGTAACAGAGCAGTATTGAATTCACTAAAATGAAAGTATTACTTTAATATTTTAACCTTTATGCTATTAGAATATAACGAGTATAGTAACGAAAGTTTTACCTGGTCGTTAGAAAACTGTAAGATTTTATTATCGCCATTTCTACATAAAGACGCGATACTAATTCTCGTATTGAAGCTATCTTGTAAAACCAATTCCGACACGTCTCCTTTGCACTCTCAGGAACCATGTCGGGTGTAAAATTATCGGGCAAGCTTGTAGGTACTTTACTTCCTGGTCTAAGAAAGAAATATTAATATCGACTATAAATAATGTTTGTAACTGTTCGCTAAAAAAAAATATAAAATACATGTATAATTAAAATATAAAGGTTTTCTTATGTAATAATTACTTGTAGTACTCAGCCTTAATTTTCAATCTCTCATATACAAGTTTTCCAAAGATATCCAAAATATCTGTGATGAGAACAAACTTACTCGGATAAAAAGTCATTACGGACGTATCTACTAATAATTTGGCACACTGAAATAATTAAACATTAATTCCTAAATCGTAAGTTTTTTATTCTAAATTCTCTTACACAGCTAATAAATGTATTAAAACCTGTATTGCAATTTTGAGCGCCTTTACTCTTTGGTCGGAATGCCACGCTTGTACTAATTCATTGTTTAATTGTTCGATTCGTGCGGTATATTGTTGCTGCGACAAGTCCAACATTTGTCGAACAGAACCTTCCTCAAAATCGTCTAATTGTTCAAGCCGCGTTTTTACCTTGTCGACCATTGGCCCACTCGGTTGAACTTTTACTACAACTATGACAAACATTGCAATAATTTAAAAAGCTACTTATTAATAGGCAATTTTAAATAAATAATATACTGTATTTTAATATTACACTTCAAAAAATTAAATTAATCAATAATCTTTTTAAAAATATACCTTTTTCACCACCTGGTAAGAAACTGGTGACAATCGATAATTTTTCAGAGGTTGTATATTTACTCAGTATAGCGGAACGTCTAACAGACCACGGTTCCACCAATTCCTCTGCCGTGTCCTTTGATTTTTTACTGACAGGTGCAACGTTGGAATAATCCCACTATGACACAAGATAATATAAACTTCTTATAAAAATTATAAAGTATTAAAAACGTAATTAAATTATATATATTACTTCATCTGCAGCCATTTTAGAGAGAGGATCCAATTCTTCTCGAGCAAATTGTGTAAGAGGATCAGAACCATCCAGGGAAGGATGACTCAACAATGGATCATTCAATGGATTTGCAGGAATTGGTACGTGTGTTGGTGTAGGTGTACCAGTAGAGGAACTGGTACTTGTACTCCGCAATGCACTGCGTCTAACTGCGCTACGTCCATCAATTAGCTACACAAAAGTAAAAATCTATGAAAACTTGTCCATACAAGAGAGAATGTAGGATAGAAATTAAGATATTCAAAATAGTACTCCAACTATTTCTTACAGTGATTACAACTGGTTTCAATGGATGCTCCGTAGCTTCTTCTAAGCATGCAAACTTTACAGTCCCATATTCCATGGATTTTGATATCCTGCAACAATGTTTCTTTTTTGTATAATAGTTTATTTTTTTATGTTAGAGGAAAATCTTATTATTGTAATAATAATATCACCCGTAAAATACAAACTAAAAGTAACATTACATCAATTTTGAATTTGGCTGCTTTCCTTTCAGGACACATAATTGACACATATGTCGTTTTATCGTTATTATACATTTAATGCCAAGAAGGATAGAATGATGTTTGTATCAACTGTGTCGCTAAAAAAAAAGCAGCCAAAAGATCTGTTTTCTGTGACAGACGTAGTGTATACTTTTGGAACTTAAAGTAGTGCAGGAATAAAAAACAGATTTCATAATTTTCTACTTTCTAAAACTTTCAGAGTTGTGTTTGAACTTTCAGAGTCTTCGACTCTAATTTGACTCTATATCAAGTCAAATATCATTTTATCATGTTGTTCGCTGAATGTTATGCAAGGTTAAAAGCAGATATTCGGAGTTGACAGAGTCAAGTTTTGGAATACACCCAGGATGACTCTTGCACTGAATAATAAAATTTTATTCTTAAAGATTAAACAATGAGCTACTCCTTTTTACGACAGGTTCAATTTTCACTTAGAGTGAGATTCCACGTTACTCCAAAGAATTTAGAGAGTACTCAACATGTAATTGTTATGTACAACGCGTGTGACATTACAATTATATTGTTGAAGAATTACAATATTGATATAATATTATACTGTTTGTGTTCCACGGGCTGAAATAACTTGAACAAAAATTCTCTCACCATTCTATCTCCGTCATATTTTGCACTGTGAGATACTTTTCTCAAATTAGAAGTAGAATCACAACGTGTAATCCGGTATCACACCGATATTATGTGGTTCATTATACGATCCCAGAATCTGACGTTAAAACGCCGACACCCGACATGGAGTCCAATCAAACGTCAACTGATCCAACTGATCCTCGTGCAAGTCGGGCAAAGCAGACAACGTGGTGGAAGGTGGAAGCACCGATCAAGCCGAGGTCTCACACGAATATAGGACGAGTTCGTCCATCAGATGCAGCACGCTTATTGGTCCAACAGGAGCGGCTCTTACAAGTTCTATATAGATTAACTTTAATCTTAGTTTAACTTACTTATTTATCTTTTCCTAGTTCCAAGAATTAATTAAGCAAGTATAAGTTAAATCGAGATTAAATCGAAGGTAATCTATATTGATAGAAATGGAATAAAGATTTTTCTAAATTCCGATCATGCCGTCCATTTCTGTTAACGCAGCTTCGGCCCCACGAATCTTCGGACGACGGGTTCGTCTCGCAGCGAATCCAGAGTGACTTCGAGCAATTCCGAGTTTATACTGTTCATAGAATTGTACGACCGAGAAGGCGAGTCGGGAGGTTTCAATGAACCGCCAATTCCACTTATTTGAGTGCCTCGCAACGCAGGGCAGCACCGATCGTACCGTCGTCTCCAGATTCCGAGCACGGGCGTGCTGTTCTCCACTCCAGTCCTCGCAACACACCACAATTCGCACGCTGCAGGCGAATTACGGGAATTTCTGCGGAAATTCACGACGCACCCGGGCCATGGACGAAGTTCTCGAGAGCTGGGAACAGATAGAGGAGTCCGGAGTAAGACACATCTCAGAATTTCGTTTTCCAAATCGGAGTGTAAACTGAACGCCCTCGAGTTAACCTATAACCTCCTTCGAGTTCCGGAATTTCCGTCGACGACGAAAAGACTTTCCGCGGTTTGTCGTCTCGCGTTTTCGCGCTTTGGAACGACGTGCTTGTATTCTTTGCTGTTTGTACATCGCGATCCTTAATTGATAGATTGATTCACGCGAGTTAAGTAATACTTTATGCTGCCATAAGGACAGGTTTTTTTTGTACTAAATTCTTTTTCTTAAATTTTCATTCCTGGTCGATCTCATTCATGGAAATTATTTATTATTATATGATAGTAGAAGAGGAATGTATAATTATAATGGCTTTTAGACACTCGACAAAAGATTGGAGGCCCTTCGGTTAAACACAGTGGAGGAAGAGATAGAATCTTCTAGGTAGGTTTAAGTGACCGTTTTTTGGATTCGTTTCTCCTTCATATTTTTAAGTAATTGGAAAATATTTCTGTCATTTATAATGTATAGAATTTATGTATTCAATAATATTTTGGCTGTAGAACCAATAACGATGCCAACACAAGGATGATTATATTAGGGGAAGATGGCCTTAGATCTCAGTATGTACCTCCAAAACCCTTAGTAAAGATATTAAAAAGACCTACTGCAGATTCGCGGGGTAGCGGCGATGGCCCACTGAACGACGATAAACCTAAGCAGCCTATCAAGACTCTTAAGCAGGTAATATAATTTAAGGTACTTACCAGCAAGAGAGATACATGATCTGTAATACAATTTTCTACGATTTAAGACTTAACAATTGCTACAACTTCTATCGTAGACTCTGCATTACTCCATTAAACTAGGGATTCTTTAGTAAGAGACAAGTATAATACAGTGATTTTTTTGTTTAATATTGGCAAACAACAAGAGGTTTTCCATTCAGTGGCACAAGTCAACACAAACATCATTCTATCTTTTTTGACATTCAGGGAATAACAAAGACAGAATTCTGACTTGTGCCACCAAATGGAAAGCACCTAAAGATGTAATAATTTATTGTGTTATACTGTGTCATCTGTATCTCTTGCTAGAAAGCATCCTCTATTAGTATACATAAAAAGTTGCTTTAATATAATACTTAAATCAATATAAATGCTTAAATCAAATTGGAATAATATAATCAACTTTGACAATGAAATAATGTATGCATCCTCTGTTAAATAACACGACAATATCATTATTGAATATTTAATTGTTTAAAATATTCATGTATGCTTTTACATTTAACTTGATTAATTTCATGTATAGCAGCTTTTAGTACACTAACATATTATAGTGTAACACAGTAAACTAGAAACCCTATAACAGATTCTGGTCACAAAATGACAAATTTTTGATTGGTTTATCATTTTTGTTTAACTTTAATAAGTTAGACTGAGTAAGATAGTATTTAGAATGAAATAGCACATGTATAAAAAGAAAATCCTTTTTTCTCGTTTTTTGTTTTGATAAAATTGCTTGTAGTTCCAGACTGCTGTAGGATCTCTACTGTGAATAATTTCATCTTTGTTTAAACTTGGCAAATAATAAGGAGAGCTTTTCAGCAACAGTGTAACACCGTGATTATTTTATTTTTATTTAACATTGGCAAATCACCAGAATATAATGATTCACTGTATTATTCTGAATCATCAATGTCTCTTACTATAAAACATCCTTAATTCATCTGTAAAATTCTGTACTGTCAAATATATATGAGTATTTAATGAATCCGTAGCGGGAGCAAGAATATGCAGAGGCGCGTAAGCGGATCCTAGGAGAAGAAAAGAGTCCGGAAGAGAAGACGATGCAAGAGATCAATAGAATTCAGGCAAAATCGAGCACACCGAACGGCAACAATTTTCCTAGCAATGTTGTTCGTATGCCTGCCGGCCCGGATGGTACCCGGGGTTTCAACGTACGCAGGTAGCGCGTCTTCCGATTGACATTTTCCACCCATCTTCTTCCTCTCCTTCCTACTCGCTGCCATAGGGAAGGAGAACGGCTATGAGGCCAATGACACAGAATAACTTCACGCTCCCAACTTGAGCGAACAAGATATTCTCAGAGCTGCGTCCTGCGAATTGTCATCATGTGCAGATGCAACCTATCAAGGATCGAGAGAAAATGGACTTATTCAAGTGAAAACGAAATGCCGATGTCATGCATTCTGTTGGTGCTCTCTTATGTGACAGATCGATAAAGAGAAAAAATAGGAAAATAATTATATTTGTTTATAAATGTATATATATATGTATGTATGTGCATGTCGGTATAATTATTTTTCTATATTGAAAAACGAAATTGCAGTTTGGATATAATGAGACGGAGGCGTGGATTTGTTACAAAGAAAATGAATTGCTTCAATTTGTAAACTTGTATGATAACTGAAAGTATCTAATGTGGATTGTGTAATAAGTATCTTTAGATTGTGTAATAAAAGAACTTCTTGTACATATACACATACACACACACACATACGTTATATATATGTACAAGTAACAATTGTATGCGATATGTGAAACGTTTTGTTATTAAATCGAAGATACTTTTAAACAGAAACATCTTTTATTGACTTCAATTTCAATATAATAAAAATGTGATATATTATAGATGTAAAAGAGAAATTGTTTTTTATGTTGAATTGTTTAAATGAAAAGCACAAATGTATGTATTTATTAAAAATTGTTTGTATTAATAAGTTTATAAAACATATTTCAATTATCCAAATTCTTATGCCATGAGGTACACATTGGGTCTGTTTTTTATTCCTGCACTAAACTGCACTAGGATTCTTTTTCTCGTTTTCGTCAAATATCAAACATATATTTATCTTACTTTAAATTCCAAAAGTGTACACTAGTTTAGCAACAGAAAACAGGCCTATTGCCTAAATTTCTTCTTTTGAACGATTACAACACCGAGGTGCCGTCTTGAACCTCCTTGAACAGTTATTGGGTCATGACTCATGAAGACGCGGTATGAATTGACGCGCAAATGTTATCTTTAAATGCAAAGGACTTTCTAACTCCAAATTATATCGAAGATGTATTTATGTTATTGGATAGCAGCCGTTCAAACGCGATAACACTAATGATAATATTCGACGCGTGCGTATACATCTCTGTGTGTATATGTGCACAGCAGCTCAGTCGACACATGTACATGTACGTCATGGCGCATGTCAAATCGCATGTCTGCCGCTATCAGTTCGTCTGGCTCGGCAGATATTTCTCTCGGTGAAATGATGCTCGCAAGTTGCCCGTGGATATAGGTGCCAGAAGTGCCGCGTCGTTGTCACCATCGGAACCGCAAGGATGGCAGAATCGAGCGGGCCGATTCTTCACGTCATCGTTGTCGGGTTTCACCACAAGAAAGGCTGCCAGGTAGAATGACAGGCCAGATTAACCTGCCTCCTCGTTACATCCACGCTCTGCTCTTTCCCAATCACGTCCAACGCGTCCTAACGTTATGTCATCTTCTAGGTAGAATACTCGTTTCCACCTTTGGTACCTGGTGCACCTAATGAATGCCCATTGGGATGGAAGTATCTGCCCACTCTTGCTCTGCCCGATGGTTCCCATAATTACGACGAGGACACAGTCTATTTTCACTTACCTAGTCTGAACGATCCGAAACAAACGATATATGGCATTTCATGTTTCCGCCAAATACCTGTGGAGGTATATAAAAGTATTCTTTTTTGTTTTTTTATTACTTAGACAGTTTTAATATAATGACATCCTATAGACATCCTTTGAATGTCCTTTTAGGGCATAGAGACGTCTTTTGGATGTCTTTAGTTAGGACATTCATTAAAAATCTGTGCTGTATTCCACGAGTATATACAAGTTTTAACTTAAAATAGATATCGAGTAGAATGTTACACTGTGTTTGCAGAAATTAAAGAATCGCACGTCCGATATAACGAGAGGCACTGTTCAAAAGTCAGTTTGCGTGCTGAGTACTTTGCCTCTGTATGGACACATTCAAGTAAAAATGGCTCTGATAACGCATGCATATTTTGAAGAAGGAGATTTTAGTAAAGTGTCCTTACTAGAGGATACCTATCATCATCTTAATTCATGTATGAGTGGTGAAAGTCAGATACCGCCACAAATTTTTGTTGGTAATTGTCCATCAGTGAGTTGAATCTATGTTTAATAATTACCATCTGCATTATACATATACCAATTGTTGACAGGTTTGTCTGCGAGAGATTTTATATTGCAATTTCGTCACAAAGTGTTGCTGTTGTTTAAATTGCTCCTGCTTGAGAAAAGGATAGTTTTTTATCAATCGCCTGTACAACCACTGTGCGCCACGATATTGACCCTACTGTCACTGTTTCCAGACATGATCGAACATGGCCTCCAACAAGCGGCTTGTGTGAGGTACTGTGAAGATTTAATTTTAAAAAAATAAATATATCACTGTTAATAAACAGTCTAATAAATAAAATCCTTCACTTCAGACCATCCAGGCCAATGTCTCCGATTCCGACTTTCGATGAGGAAGAAATCTCAAATAATGTCGACGATTCCAATTTGTCATCCGTTCATATCGTCAAAGACGATATATCGAATACGAGTCACGAACAGTGTAACGATAACAGTAATAGAAACTCCTTGTGTATTAACGATAACAAAACCATGGAGTCTATGGAAGGCAAATGCTTGGATGGGTTGCAGCATGTAACCCTACAGAAAAATAACAATGACAATGAAAATCTGAATTTGAAAGTTATCGAGATAGAATCGGCACAAGAATGTACCGAATCTTACCTGGAGGAAAGCAATTCTAAATATTCGCCGAAGCCAAACGATAATGTACACAGAGTACACAGTGTGAACGCTATTACATTAAGCACCGGTGACACAGATAATAGTTTACCTCGTGACACGAGTAGCGATGCGCTTTCTGACGCGAGATTAGCGAATAACATTACACAAATCGCTCACATTAATCCAGAGTTATGCGGCCTACCTTTGGAGTTATTTACGAAGGTAACGATACGTGATATTGCAAAATTGTTGCTTATTGCATTCCGAACATTTTATATATTGTCAAAATATATGTATTACTGTTCTAGGGATATCTCTGCTTACCTTACCTATCTTTGCCCTATTTGGATCTCTTGGGAGATGTTAATGTGAGAGGATATATAGTAGGTGCAACAAATGTACTGTTTAAACAAAAGAAGCAGCTCATCGATGTGCTAGTGGAGGTAGTCTAAATAAAGCTAGATGTATGTTTAAATATAAACGGTTTGTTTTATAATCGTTTACTCTTTACTTAAAAGGTTGAAAATACGCGGATAGAGGCGACCGATCCTGAGCTGAGGCGACAGCTGCATCTCACCACGGAGGATTTAAGATTTGCCGATTACGTCGTAAGGCATGTAGCTGAGCCTCGGAAGGATATTTTTCTGGACGGGGTCGGATGGGAGGGCGGCGACGAATGGATCAGAACACAGTTCCGGGTATACCTGTTGAGTATGCTGCGTACTTCCATGCAACAAGATACTCGTCAGTCGGATCATTACAATGCAGCATTCATGTCCGC
The DNA here is from genome assembly GCF_001594065.2 of Cyphomyrmex costatus. Classification (NCBI taxonomy): domain Eukaryota; kingdom Metazoa; phylum Arthropoda; class Insecta; order Hymenoptera; family Formicidae; genus Cyphomyrmex; species Cyphomyrmex costatus. The sequence goes on along the minus strand of NW_017280250.1, from coordinate 1,109,231 downwards.
GTGGCGCACTACAAATAATTATAAAACGTGGTACAGTGCGAGCAAATCAGAGATACACAATATAGAACCTGGGCACCCGTTCGCTGGTCAACTGTCGGTGCAGGATATGAAATTACGGTTATCACAGTAAGTAAATTTCATATATAAAATATAAATTTATAGTGTAAGGAACAAAAAAGATAGACTAATTCAATCCATTGCTTTTCATGTTACACTATTTTTTATTTTAATTAAGAGTATTTAAGAAAATAAAAACCTCGTGTTGTTTCAGCACGATGCAAAATACGGAAAGCGGCAGAAAGTTGAATCAGGCGATGGCAACGACTGGACGCGCAGTGGCCACCACTGGAAAAGCCGTGGGTAAGGTTGCATAATTTATTTATTTAAATGTAAGCCCCCCGGATAGTAGAGCATTTAAATGTATTGTCAATTTCTAAATGCGAATGTTTTGTAAACTGCATATTAATACGTATTTAAAAAATTATATATACGTATCTCTTTATATTTATTACGTTCTATATTCACATGTACAATTTGGAATCTAATTATATATAAAAAATCATAGTCGAGAATATTAAATCAGATGTCCAATATAATTTCGCTTAACGTCTGATGCGATCAGACTCGCGTGTGTCTACGCATAGAAATATTATTCTTGGAACTAACAATTTACAAGGGGGAGCACTGTCGCAAGCAAAAGGGGCATTCTCAAACTGGTGGACCACGCTAACGACAGTTCAACCGGTCGATGAAGTAAAGATCGATAATCAAACGACAAACAACCATCACACGGTATCCAGCGTCATAGACAAAGAGTCTGTCGAAGACGAGGAGATGAATATCTCTACTACTAGTAACGCGGACTTTGCCGTCGATCTTGATTAATACGGAAACATATGTCAATGAGAAACGAAAAAACGATGGCGAGTGATCGAAGTTAAAAATATAAAAGTCGGACAAAGTTGTTTGGTAAAGATATATAAAACTGAAACAAAGGATTTCTTGCAAGACTCGTGCTTGTTAAACGACCGAACTTTTTAAAGCACTTCAGTTTTAGCGAAAGAAAGTATAAAGTACGAAATTAAAATTGCGCGTACGAACAACAGACTACATTAATGTGATATACAGTTTCGCAGAGAGATTTTTTTTTAAGCTACCGGGCAAATTCTAGAAGTTAAGCTGGTATTGTTGATTTAAGTACAATTTTTTGTAATTTTCGCTGAATATTGTACATATAATTTGTATATGATTTATATACGTAAGATATGTGATATCGTTTCATTACAAAAAAATATGTAACCGTCGCGAATGGTTTTTTATTCTACTTTTTCAATGTACGCAATTTAGCAACGCTCGAAGAATCACTCAACTCTAAAGTCTAAATAATAGAGAAAGCATTTTTTCAATCACAAATCTTACCTATTCTCGAAGGCTACTCTACACGTTTACACATATCTATATTACGTACAGTAATATTATTTCATTTACACATAGAGATATTCTCGCTTAAGAAGTACCTGTATCCTTTGTATATAAAAAAATAATGCAGAGTATATCGCGATTGTCATGATGATTTCTTGCCCGAGCTTTGCGTATTATTTCGACGAGACCTTATAGTCTCATTTACTGCTCGGATCGTAAGAGTACATTCTTTAGACGCGTAAAAGAAACGCAAGAAAGAGTGACATGCTTGACATCCACCATATTGTGCGTTATCGATCGCGGTAAATTTCTATCTATCTAGCAGGGTTCCAGTATTTTGTACTGTCGTGAATAGTGGATTACATGTAGAGGATGCGTGGAAAGTTCGGAAACTGGGACAGCCGATATCCGACAAGACATAAACATTGTACATTGTTCCATAATTCATTTCACTAAGGCTAATCCTGTTATTGACAATATTGCTACCTCCATTTATTGTCGAGATTACACCGTACGATTAGTTCCGTATATAACATGACGATCCCCTTGTAATTCGGTAGATCGGTAATGAAAGATCTAAATTATTCTAAATCATGATAGATAGCTGTTAAATCGATTGTATCCTTATATCCGTCGGAATAAATTGTTAGTTTTACCATCAAGATCGTGGACGATTATTCGTGGAATGAAGAGCTGCCGTTAATCGTAGTAGAATTACGATTCAATTAAGCTTAGAGCACACGTGTAGATCATTTATAGCGCTACTAGAGTAATCATTATGATAACATACGTATATCTGATTAAGGTAAGAAGGTTTTCTTCGCCACAATATTTGTAGTTACGTGAAGAATGTTTACGTAGTAGTATTATTACTTTACGATTCCCTCCTTTGTAGAGCTTAATGGTACTTAAATACTTAATACTCGTTCTATTTTTACACCGTTTTTGTGTATTAAGCGAGTGAATCTCAAACGGCCACATTTGGCGCTGAATGGCGATTTTTGTTGCGGATACGAAGTCGATCTGTTAAATTTTATGTTAAATTTTATCTTAGGCTGTTATTTAATAGAAAGCTATATGTAGAAAATATGCGAGCTGTTTATTTTGATCGAGAATATCTAATCTCACAAATTTTATCTCATTTTCGCACACATGCCTATACCACTGTTTTCAGAATAAACAGTTCACACGCCCAGTCTAGTTTATTTAATTTGTTATAAGTGCATCTTTGTGATATTTAGTTTAATCTACGACTCGAATTCTCCGAAGATTCGGTTTTAGGGTACGTCTTTATTTACGTAAGTAAAGTGTGCCAAATGTGGAACGTGTACATTTTTAGAAAAAAATATCAATGTACGAAATGCATTTAGCAATTAAATGGCGCGATACAAAACGATCAAATTACTAATAAACAAAATCGTCATTATGAACGTTTAATAATTTTATTAAATGTTTAATAAAATGTGAACGTCTTCTCAATAAATGTTGATTTTTTTAATTGCTATTTTAAAGATAAATTATGAATCTTCTTCAAACGATTTAAATTGATATGGACGATGAATTTTGCTTCGCGCTGTCTTTAAGATTATTGTATAGGAAAAGTAGTCATATTTCGTACGTAGACATTTTTAATTAAAATTTTTATTTATAACACGTGTACATACATTTTATTTATTACAAGGTATATTTTGTAACGATGTCTTTTTTCACAAAAAACAATAGGATTTTAATACTTCATAGTTATTAAGATTTACTCTTTACGATAGAATTATATATGAAGGCGCGCGTGCTCTTGTATCTATACATATATCAAAAACAATTCTAGTTAATTTATCACCAATCGAGACAAAAATGTTAGAAAAAGAATAATTCGGCGACCCTTTCGCACAGCTTTAGATGTTATATTATCGCGAGGGGAAGTTATTTAAAAACCTCCCTCTCTCCATCTCACCACAAATTGAATATGTTTTCTATATTTATAAAACGCGAGTTTGTACAGCTTACGAAAAATGTAAGGAATCGGAGCGTCACACGATCTGGAAAACGAATTATTATACTGTAATTGTATCCTATGACTGTAGTACCAACATTCGCCAAAATATTAAGAAATAATATATCTAATTCTGAATGTGTTCTTAGATGGTCCTTCTTGCATGACGGATTATAACGTTAACGTTAATCGCTTATTTTTTGTCTATTTCTACCAATGTAGAGATTTGTCCTTTTTAAAGAATGTTTTTGAATTTTTATAACTTACTTTTTATCGTCTTCTAGTTCTAAGAATTAGATAAAGAGAGTAGATTTTAAATTGAAATTAAAGTTGATCTAAGATCTGTTCTTTTTTCACAAAAAAAGAGAATTCTAAATATTTAACTTCTTTACCTTGTAGTTTCAAAATTTCGAAAAAGATAAGTGAAAGATTAATATCTAAGGTCCTTTTTGAAAAATGTCCTGAATATTAATTTTTTAAAAACAAAAAATTTAAAAACAAGCGACGAGCTAATGAGAGTTAAATCGCGGTAAATAGTGCAAAAAGAAAATTTATTTATTCACAATATAATTTATTCGACTGTTGACCGTTGTCGTATAATGAAGCGTATACCACGTTCTCTTTGACTATCGTAATAGCTCGATCAATTCATATTGATTCATTCATAGTTTTCATGGCTGCATTGAATCTATTCTTCGATTCTTTTGCCACATGAATTTTCATCCATTGTGTCAAATTGAATGGAGTTAGAGGGATTTGTCACTCTCCATTGCAGCCATGAGGACATTACATTGTATTATATTCCGTCAAATCACTGAAGATGGCTCAGAAGTAAACCAAAACGTTTTAACTAATTTAAGAATTATATTAATAAATAAATTTTGTTTCCGCGCGATTAATATAACTATTACCGCGCTTTTTAACTCTCATTGGCCCGTCGCTTGTTTTTATTTTTGACATTCTCGAAAGTTCGTTAAAGATACTTTATATTAATTTTTTATCTTCTAATTCTAAGAACTGAAAAAAAATAAAGCGTAGATAATATAAATTAAAATAAAGTTAATTTAAGGTTTGTCTTTTGGAATAAAGTTTTAAACGTTTAACATATTTCCTATCTTCTTTTAGTTCTAATAAATTGGAAAAAATAGGTTAAATTAAAATTAAAATTAATTAGTCTAAGATCTATTTTTTTCGAAGAATATTCTAAGCTGGTATACAATTGATACAATAAATATTTATTTTTGTTCAAAACATTGTTCAAGAAAGTTTAATTTACTATTATATTTTTGTAATTCAAGCAACTAGAAGATTAATAGTAAATTAAATCGAAATTAAAGTTAATTTACACATTCGTAGAAATAATTTTTTGTTTCATTGGGATACACAATACGTAAAGATTTTTTAATTATCGATCATATGTATCTATACTTTAACGCGTTCATGCCCGAATTTTTACTCAATTATTGAATAAGAATTGGGACACGAACGCGTAAATGTATAATAGGTGTAGACGATGGCGGTAATAATAATTTGCGCGGTGTGAACGCGGCCTTAAAATCATGCCGCATACGGCGGATACGGCACGGCACGGGACGGCTAGTAGTAGGGAAACGAAACGAAAGCGAGAACCGCGGGGATGATCTCGCCGCGAGCCGTGACTGGTCGGCCGATGCGCCGCCGAATAAACATCGTAGCTCACCGATAATAGCCGAAGTGCCGTAAGGTGCCGCTCGGTTTGCGGGAGCGAGACAGAAGGAGGCCGTGCGAACGCCATGGTGTGTGACTGGCAACGTCACTGTCGTCGTCGTCGTCGTTGCCGTTGCCGTCGCCGCCGCCGTCATTCTTGAAATTCCGCGTCGTCGTCGTCGTCGTTAAGTAGTGCAGCGAAAACAAAAACAATCGGGGCGGTTCGGCGTTATCCTCGAGAAAAAGGTGTGTTTGTGTGTCTTCGCGTACAGTTGGTCGCGTGCGCGTGAATTCGACCGCGAGATCTCGCTCGATCATTCACGAGAGCGCGTGCGAGTGAGAGAAAGAAGAGAGAATCCCTTCTTTTTTTTTTTTTTTTAAAGTCCCGTGTGGTGTCTCCGCGCGCGCGCGCGCGTGCTCCGCGGAACCACCGTCTCGTTCCGCTCCGCTCCGCTCCGCGCCGCGCCGCGTCGCGCCGCGCCGTGCCGTTGACGCGCGGTGTGCAGTGCATAGTGTGTACACGTACGAAGCCGCGTGCGCGCGCGCGCCCGCTCGCGCGTGTGTCTCTACCTTATACGATAGTGTGGAGAGTGTGCCTCCGTGTTTGCGCTTCTGTGTATCGAGAAGAGAGTGCGTTACGGTTCCTACCGAGAGGTGAGCTTTTTAGTACGAGTACCGTCGGGCCAGCGAGCGAGAGTGCGGCCGACGCGAGACGCGCGCGCGTTTACCGGCATCCCAGGGACTTCCGCTCGTGTCATCGTTCCTTGTGTGTCGTTCTGTCATCATCAACGTCGTAATCGTTGTTGTTATTGTTGTCGTCGTCGTCGTCGTGGTGTCGTGTGTACCGATTTCTCCCGGTTCCCCGCCGTCTCTCAGTAGTCTCAGTGTCGCAGTTAACGACCCGGTGCCGCGGTGACCGCGGTTGAGTCGCGGCCTCCCCGGATGGGCTCGCAGTGGTCCCCCGTCGTAAAAGAGTGCGCCATGCGAGAGAGGGATAAATCGGTGACTGGCAGGCGGCGGCCATCTTCCAGATGAGTTTTTCCTCCTTTCTTCCGATGAACGAAGCGCGCTATGCCATGAAAGAGGACAGATTGTTGTCGAGATTGTGAGAGAGAGAGAGAGAGAGAGAGAGAGAAAGAAAGAGAGAGAAAGAGACCCTCCCTCCCCTCCCGATTGATAGAGAACGAGAGGGACGGAGAGGTGCGAGAGGGAAGGAAATTTGTCCGCGTCTATCATATATACTCGACGAGAGATGCGGTGAACGGCGCGTGCTGCTCGGCGGAGTCACGAAATTTCACGAGCGCGTGTCGCCGCTTCGACCAGGCCTTCGCCTCTCCGTGTGAGTGCGAGAAGAAGAAACGGCTGAGCGAGGGAGAGAGAGAGACAGCCGACGTATTAGGAAGTGCGCTGCCTTGTCGCGCGTGAGAGAAAGAGAGAGAGAGACGCACCGCGTGCGGGGGAAGAAAACGGAAGCAGCGGTGCTGAGTGAAAAGAACACGGAGAGGCCTGACCCCCTATCGCCGCGCGTTTACTTCGTAATCGCGTCGTTTTCGCGAGAACGCGACAGACCGGCAGCCGGAACGAAGGAAGGACGAAGAACAGGAGGAACAGGAGGACGTAAAAGGAGTCGAAGAAAAAAAAAAGAAAGAAACAAGTGAGTCGCGCCGGTCGTGTCTGCTTCGGAGATCTTCGAGAAGTGCGTTTATTGCGTTTAGTTGGTGAATCGATTACTCTGCCGTGTGTAAACTCCAAGTCTCCGGCTGGACGTCGCGAGAAGACTGGGAGGCGGCCGCGGGAGGAAAAAGGGAGGGACGAAGGCAGGTCTCGACAATCCGAGCCATCGCCTTGTCGTCGTCGTCGTCGTTGTCGCCGCCGTTGTTGTCGCCGCCTCGCTTCGTCTCGTCTCGTTTCGTCTCGCCTCACCTCGTCGGCTCTCTCGCGCGTCTACTATACGCAAACTTGAGCCGTTTTTCGAGAGCGGGTTGAATCCCGTTGAGGGGGATTCCAAACGCGCGGAATTAATCGCGGCGGATGTCGCTCCGCAGGGCGGATCGCATTGCAGGTTGGATTCGCGAAGATCGGATCGATCGGTGGGATTAAACGGCGGCCGGTCGTCACCGACCGTGTCTCCGCTGTCTCGATCAATTTACTCTCTCACTCTCTTTAGTTAAAGCCGGCGCCTACGCGGTCGGTATTGTTGCGTTGTAATTTTGTCGACGCCGATATCGGGGCCAATAGGCTTGCTCTTTTTCAGTTCTACTTTTCGTATCGTTTCATCTGTTCGCCTTTTCCTTCTCTTCGACGTGGAGAACCTTGTAAGGTTAGCCGAAAGGAACAGAGGGTCGATTGTGTATCTCTTTCGAAACGAGATGAAAATTACTGGAAGTAAGCAAATTCGCTAGATGTTGATCAATGAATTATGTGTCAGCATTACTCGAAATCTTTAATAACTTTTTGCACTAATGAGATAAATGTATTACCGAGCATTGAACAAAAATAAAGCGGAGATTCTCTAATTTTTTTTAGAGTAGAATCTCATATAAAGAGTAAAAAATTCAACGAGTCTTGAAAAAGAGCAGTTCAATTTTTAATCAGAGTGAGATTTCACTCTTTAGAATAAAATTCACTCTAAAGCGGCGTCTACAATGAGATTTCAAGGCGTAAATCTTAAGCCGTAAGAAACTGATGAATCAAAGTCGAGTATTCCCCTCACATTCGATTGTGATCAATTTTTTACGACTCAAGGGTTAAAATTTACGCCTTAAACTCTCATTGTAACCGCTGCTTGAAGGTTTCATAGAGTAATGAGTGCAAAAAAAATACAGCAAACAGATTTTGAAGATATTCTAGTGAATTTTTAATCACTTTTGTAATTTTCGCCTCATTTCAAAACATACATCCTTAATAAGGGCGCGACGAACCGTGACAATTAAACGCGATTTACGAAAAAAAAAAAAATTACAATCGAAACGTCACTTTGTTCATGATTTTCTGTACGATTCGATATAACTGCAATGTATCATTCGAGATAGAAATAATAGACCGAATGAAAGAAGTTTTAATTATCGGCGATCAACGCCATCTTCAAGATTTCGGAAGAGAATCCTCGTTGCTCGACTTTTCTATTCCTGCGTTACGTCCCGACACGCGATAGAAAATTCGTTCGAATCGATTGAGCGCAATGTCGCGTGCCGTCGCGTAGTTCGGGCTTAAGTCCGAGCGGCCCTCGAAAATGCCGGCGCCCTTGGTTTACATCGGCACATAACCTCATCTCGCCGGTCCTCTTTTAGGATTCGCGTTCGAATTCCCAAGAGTTTCGAGCGTCGTCCTTTCCCGCTGCATTTTTCTCATTTTTTCTTCAGACTGCTATTCACATTCGATTCTTATATTTAAAATCGTCTTACGTAATAACAGTCTCGAGGTGTCACGTTCCAATCGCACGGAGCTGTAATTAACATCTTAAGACATTACTTAAAACGGTCTTAAAATCAGAATGGACTATGAATACGGTCTTAAAACGAAACTCTTTCACTATTAGAAAAAAAAAAATATAGAAGAGAAAAAGAGTATCGCGTCTTAGAAAATAGGTTTGCCTTTTATCATTATTCTAGGTGCGTATTATGAAATTATTCGGAATGTGGAGTCCAATCGAAAACGTTTAATTATTCCTTAGATTTCGATTGGGCGTTTTCCAGCAAGGACACAGTCACATACTTAGGTTTGTTCGCATTGCTTGCAATTCCCAAAGATGTTTGCACTTAAAGCGGGATAAATACATTCTGTTGTTGAAAAAAGAGAGAACGAAGTTGCTAAGTGCGAAAAGTGCAAGCAACGCGGACAGACGACCTCGTGCAACACAGTGAATCATTTCATCCTTGTTTCACGTAGACATACATCAAGGATGTAATGATTCACTGTGTTACATATTGACTGTGTCCTTGCTGGAAAGTACCAATTGTATTTCCTAAGGAACAATTCCTATCCATTTCGAATAATTTCATACATGTTCTGGATTGTAGATAGAATTTTCCTTTTCGCTTTTTTTTATTTATTTTAAAACGTACCTATTATATTTCATTTCAAGTAGAAAAAGTGTACCCTGCGCTGTAAAAAAAATTTCTGAAATGGACGAGTCAGAATTTTCTGGTCAAATCTATTATAGATAATTCTAGTTTAATAGAAATATCCAACTGCGATGATCAAAATCTTACTGGTACGTTCATTTTTGGCAGAAATTCTGCTCAGTACAGCTTTAGAAAACATATCTAATAGGATCGAATGGAAAAATTCTTCGCGTGCATTACATTTTTTTAACGTTCGAATTTCGCGCTCGTGATGGGTTCTTGATTTATCATGCCGCCATTGGCTGCGTTCGGCAGACTCAACAGTTGAGTGAGCGCTCGCCGCTATAGATCTATCATACAAGTCTAATTGGATGATCTAGAAGAATACACGAATAACAGCGAGCGAGCGAGCGAGCGCTCACTCAACTGTTGAGTCTGCCGAATGCAGCCATTATGCGCATTGCTGCACCTGGTAGTACACTCTTACGTAGTAGCACGTATCCTCCCCTCTCCTCTTGTCCTCGCTGGTCTTGGCTTTCTTTCCGATATTACGGCGGATGAGGGGCGTACGGAGAAATGATTCCCGAGGTGAAAATCTCTCGCATGTGGTTATTCGGGCCCGTGCGCGGATAAGGATACTCGAGGACGCGCAAAGTGGCGCGCGTCGATTCCGCCGTCGATCATCAATTTATTTTCTCCCGGGTTTCGTTTCGTTCGCCTTCGTATTCATGTATTCCTCGGACGACACACGACGCTCGGAACGTACATTGTCCATCGTAATGAATTCCGTGTTGACGGACACTCTCCACGCGGCCGAGGACTAATTTGAGAAGCGATCGGCGGCGACTCGTCTCGTCAATACGATCGATCCGTTTGACCAACTCTGATTTCCGTCGTAGGACGACGACGTGGTGTATTATAAGAGGATAATAACGGTGCTCGTAACGCATAACGTGCACGGTGTGCGCACGTGTTTTCTCGCAGGGACGAACGAATCCGCGGAGAACGAGTCTCTCGAAGCAGACGCTGATCGATAATCGTTCGATGGCACTCGCTCGAACTATGGCTGCGTGTTCGGCAGAGAAGAAAGTTTTGCAACTGTTGTAACATTTTGTAATATGCTTGATCTTAGACTTTAAATAATTTTATTTAAAAGGGCAGATAAAGAAACGAGGAATAAGAGATAATAATCTATCAGATATATGTATGTATATAGGGATGTAATTTGCTGAAAATTTATTTCTGATCGAAAATGGACGAATCAAAAAATTCTAATTATATCAAGCATATTTCTACTTTTTTAACTAGATAAATGATTAAAATAATTTTTTGTCTATTTTTCCAAATAAACTTCAATTAATGCAATCAGACTTTTTCCAGTAAGTGTAAACATCTACTAATGCTTACTTGGTCAATTCATAAAATTCCTTCTTCTGATTAGTCAACGAAGCTTTCGTACCGTTAAGTGGCTCGTACCTTAGAATATACATTCCTGATAGGATTAAATCTGTTTATTCTTTGTTCCTGTTATCTATGCTTTTTATTGTGTTTAAGAGGACCCTAAAGTTGTTGGTTTTACCAATTCAGTAGAATTTACACACCTTGTATACACACATATGTAATTTTTCTAATTAATCTTTTACTTTATATATCTAAGTTTAATTCTAAGAACTTAACTGTTTATTTATGTAATCCCTAATAGTTTAAACAAATATTGTTTTGTACTTATAAAACTTGTATACAAAGCAAATATTACTTACCAGTAGTTGATGCCAGAAACTGACACAAAATTAATTTTGTTTTTGGCAAAGTCGGATTTAAGTCAGATTTTTTAAAATATGTGTGAAGGCAGTTAATTAAGTATTTTAACGTATTTTTGAAAAATAATCAGCAAAACAGATTTTAGAACCACTTTTACCTTTCATTTCTCATTGAATTTAAAGCAATGTTTACAATGAGATTTTAAGGCGTAAAACTTAAGCCATAAGAAATTGACATAACGTTTCTGCGTTTTTTACTGGGGAAACTAGTGCAACACTGGTGCAATTAAGTATTAATAAATAATCTCTTTAAGGTTACGAGGTTATCGTGACAATAAGGAATATGTAATTAAAAGAGTTACATTATTTATTAACATTGAAAATATGTGAATTAATTTACATTTACGAAGATCATCCGTAAGGTTTTCGCACACTGTTGCACTAATTTTCCCAATGAAAAACATTAATAGTCGATTATTGTCTTTACATTTGACTGTGATAAATTTTTTACGGCTTGGGGTTTAAATCTTAAATAATTGTACGTCTTGAAATCTCATTACAGACGCCGCTTGAATGTACAAGTCATATCAAATTGACCAATCACGGTCGAAAATTTGAGAATATCGAACGCGATTGGTCAAATCTTACGACTACAACCACTTACAACTACGCTTACTACATTATAGAATAGACTCAAAGAATTTTACAACAGCTGCAAAGCTGTTTTCTCTGCGGGAAACGCAGCCAGTGGTATAACGATCGAGCAGTTGCGATTTGCCTGATCGGAAAAACGGCTCAAGAAAAAAAAAAAAGGAACTCGTGTTCCTGGCGGTTCTGTAGACGCGCGTGATCGTGCTGTTACAGAAGGGAAATTCTCGAGTATCGTCAGCGGAAGTGGCCCACCGGGTGGCCGGGTGCTAATCGGGAGTACGCGAAAACCTTACGGATGGTCTTCGCGGTGCGGCCCACCCGGTACATCGGCGATCGAGAGAGAGTGTAGTGTGAGATCAATAATGAGACAGGTGCTCTCATTGGTGTAAAGCGATGCGGCGGAGCTGAGAGTTTTGTTTCGGGCGGCACTAGGGCTCATGAAAAGTGTATCCGGCGCGCGTAACGACGCCGTCGCCGTCAAAGACCAACGTGCCGCGAGACATTCGAGCGAGTTGGATCAGTGTGATTATAATGTAGTGCCAACTCTGCAGATGGATAAACAGGGATGACTGATAATTGCTGGAACTCTGGTGGTGGTAAGTGTTTTCAATTGACATTGCACATTCTCTCTTGTAACTCGCTCGTTCTCCACTTTTTTTTTTAACCCCGTCATCGCTTAGATAGATTAACGAAAACATCGAGCGGAAAGTGATGACTCGGGATATTCCTATGTTTTCTCTCTCTTTCTCACTCTAGGGAGAATTTCGGGACGCCCGGTGTATGAAAATACGGATGTTATTTCGGTCTTATAATACACGAGATTAGATAAGTAACGCGAGGATAAATCAGCCGAGGAGCGGACACACCGTCGTCGTCGGTTGGCAGCTCAATTACGTTTATGTATATGTATATTACGAGATGCGAACGCTGGTGTCAACTTCAACGAACGCAAAAACTTATTTTGCAACATAGTTAAGCCGTATGTAAATGTATTGGTAGTAATTTTTTATTCACCTTGCGCGTAAAAATACACTCTTCAGATATGAAAATAGCCTTGAGAACGTTGTAGGCGATAGGCGAAACTGTTTTGAAATCTTTCGTTATGTTGAAAATATCAAAGGCGATAACGTGTTCCTCGCGAGTGATTTCGCTGATTTCGCATAATCACAAACATTGCAAAATTGATTATCTCAGAAAATTCACTGTCTTATTATTTTCAGTTGCTCGCTTGATGATGTTGTTTCGCCCGAGAGAACTCTATTCTGTAAACTCTTCATCGTGTCGATCTTTCAACATTCACTGTGAGATATAATATTGAAAGTCTCAGTTGACCCCTGTCCGACCCTGTCATCACGCTATCTTTCGAACAATTGTTGAGTTTATTCAAGAGAGAATCCATAACAGATTCGGTGATGAAGCTGGCATCGCGTACTTTCAAATTATTTTTTACATTTAATCGTCAGAACTCTCTTTGAAATCAATCTATCAGGAACTCAAAAAATTCTATTACAGTGAAATTTCGATAATGAGATGCCAACTTCACGGAAGTCAACGGTGTCCATTTCTACCACCAATTGCAGATTGACTTTAATCCGAGTTTACTTTTTATCCTTTTCTAATTTATAGAACTAGAAAAAGATTTTTAAGTTAAACCGAGAGAGATTAAAGTTAATCTACATTGATAGAAACAGGCATGAATTCAGTTTGTTATTTTATGTAGCTGAGCGTCCGCAGCAGGGAGGCTTTTTCTCCTGCGAGAATAATAGCGAATTCAGTCACTTGCATTACCTAACCACCTACACTAAATTACTGCATATTGAATTAGTACTCTACATCAAATTAGCAAAGTTAAACGTACACTGGAAAAATGTACTAAAGTTTGGTAATAAATTTTAATAAACGCATTAAATTTTACTAAACAATGTTTGAATAGTACTAATTTTTTACCGGAATGTAAACATATATTTATTTGTATACAATAACCATTAATTGGTTTTTGACTTTTTTTTAGTAAATATTTATTTTTTATTACGTAAACATTTAATTAACATTATTGAAAATTGTTGAGATATAATCATTTTTTTATCAATGTAAAAGCACATATGAATATTTTAGATGATTAAATACCTTTTAAACGATTAAATAATGATATTATTGCGTAAATTAACGGAATATATTATTTTCATTGCCCAAGTTGATTATATTATACCATCACTGTATTTAAATATGTCATATAGACATTTATTTTGATTTTTTTTTACTGATTTAAATGTAGAGTAGCTTTTTTTTTTAATATGTGCTAATCCAATGTAGCGAGTGACCGATTTCACCACATAGGGATCTTGGGTGCTTTCCGTTATGTCGTTCCATCTTTTTTTCCATACGTATAACAAAGACATAACGATACCTGTGTCACTAAATGGAAGGCACCCCTTGTAAACCACGTGGTAACTCTGCTGAACATTCCGACAACGTCACATGTTAACCGACTAATACCTTCCGTTTTATCGCGAAGGGAAAATGCGGGGGATGAAGAGTATCGACGTATATAAGGAGAGAAAAGAAAGTACTCAATACTGAAAAAAAAAACAATGTATTTAATTCTTACAGAATAGCGATATGACACTCGCTTACGCAGGAATGCGATGATTATCGTGCACTATGCGAACCGCTGCGTCCCGCGTTGCGCAACAAAGTTGCACTCGCGCGTCCATCCGATCAAACGCGATAGTTTTTCTCGTTTTTATCGCGACTGCGGAAATATAGATTCGCGGAATAATATAGATTCCCGCGAAATCGTGTTTAATTAGTCATTTCTCAAATGCCACCACGGTAGAGAGAAGAAGCGACGAGAGCAGCTCGTGGCTTCGTCGCGTTTCCAGTATTGTTCGGCAAACAACAAGTGGATCGTTTCTCGACAGCATCGTCGCGACGGCGGTGCCGTTGGAGATGCTACCCGCTGTTCGCGTGGCACACTTTTTCGAAGGATGCAGAGGATTCGGCTGATGGACGCCGCGCGTAATGCATTCGCCGTGTAGGTAGAACCGCTCGCGAAATATCCTGAGCAAGTCTCGCATTGTTGCTAGCGCCTCGCTTTCTCCGCGCCTTTTGTAGAACGAATGAAATTCCAGCCGTTGCCAGTCGTGACACTTCTCCGATGTAAACGTCGCACGCGAAGCTAAAGATGCCGGTTGCTCGCTCGCGAAGGTATAGCGAAGGCGACGGATAAAAACTTTTTCATGTCAATTGGAGCAGTCTGTACATTAACTCCTTCAAATCTGATTTTATTGAAACCATGTTAAAAAATGTTTTTAATTCGATTCGAGCACTTTAGCAAATAATTCATATCAAAAATAATTAATTTTTTTTCATCACTATTATATGTATATTTGTGTGTCAGATGATGTCGAAGAATTAAATGGTGTGTTTTATACAATGTACACAAAATCCGAAAGTGTTAATTCTCGACAGAGATTAAGATTCCTATTCTGGCTTATGCCTGTTTTGATGTCAATACATTGTTCTTGCGCAGGTTTCTTACGTGATAACAAAAAAAAAAAAAAAACTGCAAAGAGACAATGTATAATGGACGATATCGTTATTGTCATTAAGAGTTAGGGGTCTAAATATTTTTAACGCGAAGAAATCGAAGTATTTCCCGGATTCGTCGCGCGCGCGACGTTACACCGCCGTGTCGTAAAAGTGCATTGTTTTGGATTGCACAATTAAAACCTGCGCCTCGGCGAACCGCGTCTATCTTCATACTCGGCGAGTCCGTTCGCCTATCCCAGGCACTACGAATAAAATAGCCTTGCCCCCGTTTTACATGAAAATTGTGGCCGACGACGAGTTCAATGACTGCGCTACTGCACTCGCGCGAACGAGCGCGGCTTCACGCGTTCACTCGCTCGGATTTATCGAACGGCCAGATGCGTTCCGGCTGTCCCGGCCCAAAGTGGCTTTAATTGTCGCATGCGGCGACGATCAATTATCTCATCACTTTCTCAATTCTCCCGTCGAATCCGAACGCGCGCGCCATTATTATTACCTGCGATCCGATCGCGGAATGGAAAAGATCGTTAAACATCAGCGTACAAAACAATGTTGCGCCGTTTGGTAACGCGCAACGGCCGGTCACGCATCGTGAACGTGTATAATGTCTTTAACGGATTGCAGTGATTCTCGAAAGTAACGGCGAGCAGTGCGACTCATTCAGTCGTGTATGTACGTGTTGATAACAGAATGAAAAGAGAGAGACGATTTCTGCTAAACCAATCTATGAAAACTGAAGCTCGTACGCTGACGAGACAAATTTCTGGTTGAAAACGAGCTGGAAAATTCCGGAAAATTCTAATCATGTTGTTGGAATTCTGGTTATATTTCAACTGCACTGAAAAAAATTTACTAAATTTTAGTAAATCTTTTGTTTAAATAGTACTAATCAAATATTTACTAAATGTAAATATATATTTATTTATTTAGCACTGAAGAGAAATTTGTATTAAGAGTTAGCAATCTTTTCCATTGTACACACTGAGAAAACCTATTTGGTCGAATCAATTAAGTTCTTGTTTGGATAAACAAGTTTATCAGGTGTCAATATTTATCAGAAGCAAGTAAAATGTTGCAATAACCAAATGTTTTACTTGGACTAAATTATTTTATTTTATTAAGCAAAGATTTTGTTTATCCACATTCAAACGAGAAATTAATTGACTCAATTAAATGGGTTTCTCAGTGTAACATTTAATTAGAAAATTCTGATTATATTTATCAGAATTGAACTAAAATGATAGTAAATGTAATTTAGCCAGAAAATCCTAATTTGCGTTTATTTTCAACTAAGAATTCCACTTAATGCAGACTTTTTTTCCTATACGATATAAGTAAGTAAAATCTTTTTGTTGGTTCTCGCATGCGTGTCGTCTCGCTAGCCAGTGAATTTATAGAGATCTGCTACTTACTGAAGATTCCATTTGTAAATACAAAAAAACGCACCGCTCACCGTGGACTTAGACGGGTTTAAACTGAACGATAATTTTTTTCTGGGAAACTACGTCCCGCCGGTAGTTAACTAACCCTAGGGTGATTCTTTTCTCGGACAGTAGTTTCATCCGTAACGTGAATAATAAAGATGGAAAGGCACGCACGCAACGCACGTAAGCGAGTGCTTTGTTTAACGCGCAAATTATCTATTATTTCTGTCTGCTGTCGATTCGACTAATTTTACGAGACGGTCTTCGAGTCACACACAATAGAATGTGGTTTATTCGCGGAGAGGATCGACGGGCGAGTTAAATCCAATCCGTTTGATCGAAATAGATAATGCCCGGCATAACGTGGCCCCGCAAAACGCTAATTATAGCACTCGGATTGCGCCGTTTACGACCCGTGGGATGTCCAGTTTATTGCGCGCGCGGTAATCATCAGCGGCTTCGGTAGCATCGCAGTTATGATCGGAGATGCTGACAGTGGGCGTTGAATACCATTGTCGAAACGTCCGGTAATTGCAGTTCCAAAGGTGGCATTCCTATCCGAATTTTCTACTTGGGGGAATTCGGATAGGAGTAACGGTTCGTCGAGGACAAGCGTTTTCGCTTTCCCCGCATTTTTCCTCGCTCGGATTCGTCCAAAGATAAATCCTTTGCGATGCAATCCATTTTCAAGTTCTTTACAAACCCACGCAAGGGAATAAGTATGGTCGCTACCGTCGCCGCTACTACGCGTTCTTTCGCGCAGTTGGAAATGCTTCTTCGTGGAAAGGACGCGGTTCTGCTCAAGTATCTAAAGATTTAATATACATTTGAAAATAATTTTGTTGAACGAACGATCAAAATAATTGTGTGATACGCTCAAAAAACTAGTGGCTAGAATATCAGATTTTTTTGCAGTATGGCTCGAATTTCCTATTGTTAAATATCAAAGATACAATGGACATTCAATTGAGTTAAATAACATTTTATTTTTAGCTTTCACCTGTCAAAATCAGTCCGTTTTCTATAGTTAGTTTCGAAGCAATCAACGTCTATATTAATGCATTTAGTAGGTAAATAATAAATTAATTTTGAATCAAATTTAATACATTGTCTTAAATTGAATAGTTTGACTCCATTGTTTTAATTAAATTAACGACATATTGAGTAGGAACATTGGCGATCTATAGAAATGATTAAAACTAATATAAATTGAATACAATTTGACACTATGATTTTAACAGTGTAATACAATTATTTTGATTATCCAACATAATCATTTTTAGATCCGTATCGTGCAAAATTTTTAAATATTTTAATAAAATTGTTTTTTCATGTCATTGAATAAAAAAGATAATAGTTAAATCAAATTATCCTTCAGCATTCTTTATATCTTTTAAGGCACAGTCAATATCACGTTTTCTCAATTCTTATTTAGATGTTAAAATATGTAAAAAATAATTAAAATATGATTTAGTTTTTATTAAAATAAAAATTTATTGTTAAAAAAATTTTACAAGAATTAAAAGAACAGATGAGATAGTAAAACATATAAATATAGGCCATATAAGGGTCAAAGAATAAAAATTATATGTCTATTTAAAAAAACCAATAAAATCACTTATATTATAGTATCCTTATAATATTTTGTATGGAATATTTTTCAAGAAAACGGCCCTTGATCTTTATACGTGTGCGAACAATAAGGAAATCGCGGTAAATTCAGGTGCAGCAACGCGCGCGAATATCATATATGAATGCGCGGCGCGTAATAGCATCATCCGGCATTTAATATCGGCTTTATCCGGTAACTTTTGCGATGTTTCTCTTTACGTTTTTTCCGCACGGCTAACCCTTGCTTAATCTTTTTCTTTTCTTTTCTCGTCCTCTTCGCCTCGTCATTTCTTTTATTCTGATATATCGCGTCGATTTCGCCACCAAATCAGTCGAGAAGATCTCGGAGTACATCGATCCGTATGCTATCGACTCTTTATTAGATCGTCGATACGCTTCTCGATTCTTATCGCAGATTCTTCGTTCTTTTGCCACCGACGCCACGGGCGAGAGGTCGAAGTATAATTCGCTGTAACTTGTTGTTGCAGGCGCTGGCGTCAAGATGGAGCACTTTCAGGCCACCCTGGACCCAAGGAAGCAGGAGTTGTTGGAGGCCCGCTTTCTCGGAGCGAGGGTGAGCTGCCTATAGCACACACACGCGTTCTTTCTCTTCTATTTTCTTATCCCGTACAAAGATACTCTTCTTTGTCACTTCGCGAACGTCGAGGAGAAAAAAAACTCAACATTGTGCAAAATAATGACGTTAAGCGATGACGAATTATTGTCCGTCTTATAGCGACACTCGCAGATTATCACTCAGCTTATTGATACACTATCGACTTTATCGACTTCGGACCGCTGAAACGAGTAATTAGCTCGTGAGGCACGTGATCGCAGTAGTTGCCGTATGTCGGCGCGAAGCGACCTGCATTTCGTCCGCAAATTTTCCACTTATCGCTTTATCACGTGCTCGGGAGTCGTCAACGTGCATCACACCGCAGAGTCGACCTTTATCTCATGACGAAACCGCGATGTTCGAATTGTCACGCACGTCGACGCAGCATGATTGTTCTCGCTCTCTCCATCACACCTGAGTTTTCTGGCTCGGATCCTTATACTTAATACCGGCGACGACGACGACGAGAACGCCAGAAATCGACCGCAGCTCGATCCTCCGATAAAATCCAACGATTATTATGTCAATGGCATAGAGCCAATAAACGCTGGAGTCAGATCCGGCAGCAGGTGCTCATTAAGGAACGAAACGATCAGTCGCACGCGTAATAAAAGGAGATACGTTCGTTCGAGATTTTATGAACCGCGGGCGGTGTTCGCGTTATGCCGCTTCACGACATCGTCATTAATTTTCTTTCATTTTTTTTTTTAACGATCTATCGATAGCGACATCCGACTGTGCAAACGCGGTACATTTTCCATGGGTATATCTTACGTGAGTTAAGTAACTATGCTACACAATAACGCTATATAGGTAATTCTGTAACTGTAGACCCGCGATGGAAACTACCGTTACTTTCTTTAAAAAGAAAAGTATCGAAACGATATATAATATGTGATAGCGATATAAAGTGATAGATTCGAAGTCTGTATTAAATGCGGGCAACGCAAATCAGAGCGTCGATGTGTCGGCGCGTAAAGGGTTCTTTTGTTCAAACAGCGGAGAATAATTGAATACGAGAGAGTAATTGTACGGTTTGATGATGACCAAAATGAACGATCGAGGTACGTTCGGAGCAAAATATGTTTGAATAAAAGAATTGTTTACGCAGAACAACATTGTTTCAGTGCGTGTCTGTCATGTAACGCTTACATCGACACTTACATTAATAACAATACTTAACGTTATTCGATAACGTAATGTGTGAACGAACCGTTAAATTTAAGCATATCTGGCCGTGATTAATTTATAACTGTACAATATCGCGCGCGAAGGATCGATACGATCACATCACGATTCTAGTTCTTTTATACCGGAGACGACTCATTTGTGTACACGTCGAATCTATTTTCGGCAAATTACGACATCACGATATATACAGAGTGTCCCAAATAAATAGGCTCCAACGTAAGAGGTTCGCGCGTCGCTTCGTATAGTGATTGTAATTCTGCATTAAATTAACGTGTACTCTCTAAAACTTTTAGAGTGAATTGTCACTCTGAAGAGTGAAACGCACTCCTAAAGATTGAAAATTGAGCCACTCTCTTTCTCAAGACTGGCTCAATTGTCATTCTTTACAGTGAGATTCCACTCCAAAGAATTTAGAGAGTGTAATTAAAATACTTTTCCAATATCATTCCAAGAGTATGGCGTTCGCTTCTTCAAAATTTTACTCGTTCAAGACACAGTAGAAGGGGACACATTACATACTTGGCATAAAAGAAACTTACTCGTATAATGTAATATTTACAACGACCCGCCTATCG
Organism: Cyphomyrmex costatus; assembly: GCF_001594065.2. Taxonomy (NCBI): domain Eukaryota; kingdom Metazoa; phylum Arthropoda; class Insecta; order Hymenoptera; family Formicidae; genus Cyphomyrmex; species Cyphomyrmex costatus. The sequence goes on along the minus strand of NW_017280250.1, from coordinate 1,088,689 downwards.
ATCGTACTTGCATTTATTCAGACATTTAGTATCCGCTTCTCTCGATGACGTAACGCCGACAAAGAGTATCGACGAACGAGTGTCATCCCCGTGAAGAGACGGGAGGGAATCAACTGTCTGTATACAGCTAATACAGTTAAATACGACGTTATTAAACACGGCAGTATACTCGTTTGATATAATATCTTCATTTTTGGAACGCCACGTACGATCGTTGATTGGCTCTTATTCTGGATTTCTAAATCAGTCATATCACCTGAAGGAAATTACAATAATACTCAGTGTCCCAGAAATGGAATCGGTGGAATCGATGAGTTAAGCACATATAACTATTGGCGGAATAATATATATACATAGCTATGGCGGAACGTTCACAGATGATATGCGGTTACCGTCTATATTATCGGGTTTGCATATATGAAAGATAAAGAACAAGAGAAAAAGAGAGAGAAAGAGAAATCGAAATTATACTCCATTAAAGGGTGTGTAGTATAAGCCAATAGATCTTTCATGTGCGACACCTTGTATACGTCTGACAAACCAATGAACCAACCAACCACACACAACCGATCAACCAACCAACCAACCAACCAACCGACCGACTGACAGACCGACAGATCGGCGACGTTGCCAGGTCACACTCGCATTCGCGTGTATGGTCCGCCCGCGAAGTAGTAACACATGCATTTTTGCATCCGTCACAACTCCGCGTTATGTCGCTTGTTCCGGCATCGAGAGAAACAGAGACGGAAGGCAGTCGCTCGTTTTATTATCGTTGCATCGCATTCGAAGAGCGGCGCGGCCGCACGAAAAGGTGTGGCCAATCGCGGCGCGCCGTGCGATCGGCCCGCGTGCTATCGGAAACATAGCGGCCTGGGGTCGTGCGCGACGACGTCACGTGGCGCTCTCACTTAGAGCACGGCAGTCAAGTGCGCGAGCTCGACGCGCTCTCGCGCGCCCGCCGAGGGAGGGGGCGCGCTTAAGGGTGCTCTCACATGGTCGGCGACGTCACGGCCGGTACTCTCTCTGTCTTTTCTCTAGGTCTGCTTTTTTATATTTCTCTACTATAGACTGCACTATAGCACGCTCTTTCTCGTTTTCGCCAAGTATCAAATATATAGATACCTATATCTCGCTTTATGTTCCAAAAGTGTACACTAGTTCTGTCACAGAGAGCAGACCTTTTCTCTCTCCCTCACACACACATCGTTAACTATTACCGATTGTATCTGCAATCTGTAATTATTATCTCGCGCCCGTTTCTTTTTTTGTGTACACGTGATTAATCGCTTATATAAAATTTAGTAGAAAAAGCAGTTTTGCAACTGTTATAAAATTTTTAATATGATCGGTTTATATATAATTTAAATCCAATGAGGAATTAAGGGCAAGATCATCAGTTATTAAAGAATTTTACAACAGTTGCAAATTAAGCTGTTTCAGCTTTTCTGCTGAATGTAGCCACTCTTCACGATTGGTGATCTTTTGTTTCCTTTTTTTTTTATTATAGATGTCGAATTTTATTCGCGGTTAAAGGAAAAATCACGATGGAACAAACAAAGTGCCAACGGCAATATTCACGCATGAAAGCCGCTTAATACGTGTAAGTGTACCCACACACCTACAACGTATCGACGCGCCTGCACTCGAGGCGATATTTCTCAGACATAACTTCGCTCGCAGGTAACTCGACTTGCCCAGGGTCGCCATCGACCTCTTTCGCGTTGGGATAAACCAAACGCCCGGAATTACTTTCGCGGTAATACCTACGCAACAGGCTCGGATTTACAGATACGCGGTAAACGTAAATAATCATCGCTACCTCAGATCTGCTCCCTTATAAATACGTATATTCATTCTCGGAACGCCATCGCTGGAACAGCGAATGATCCGTCGCGGTTCGTTTCTCACGCACTTCTTTGTTCAACCGCTCGTCCTTTTTCGTCCTTTTTCATCGAAGGACGCGAGATATGCGTGCGCGCATAAACGCAGTTTCACCCACACCCACGCGACTGCGCGATGATGCAGCATGCACCGGCATGCGACCGAGCTTCTTGCATTGCTTCAGGAATGTTACGGCGGTTACGGCTTCTTGTGATGTGGCAAGAAGTCCGAGATCTGCCCTTGTTCTCGAACTTTCAACGAAATGCATAGCATAAGACTTCCGCTTCTTATTATACTCGTTCGCAAATCTTACAAAGACAGCGTTTTTTTTTTTCTCAAAACTCGTACAATTTATAATTAGATAAAACAGTCGCGTTCGCGTTATTTAAGGCGTCTCTCAATCGAGAGACGCCTGTTAATCGGAAGTCCAAGTTTCTCGACTCGTGCTCTGTATATCGATCGCCTTTGGCTAAGCGAGAGAAAGAAATCCTGTCCCATGGAGCTGCTTGCCGCCCGGCCGAAGTCCAATGGCGAAGATTTATACCTGCCCCTGCCCTGTTCGCTCGAATCGAAGTGAGACCTAAGTCGTTGCCGCCTGTCCTCTAGTCTACCGCTTGTCTACTAACCGTTTATACAACGCGGCCCCCTATTTGTAGAGACCCTAGAGGCCGCAAAGGTTTATGCTATTTATACAATGTCGAATCAAAGTCTTCGTAGTATTACCGTTATACAATCACGCGATTGTTTCATCGCAAGACTCGTGATCGTTTGTTTGCGGATCTTGTGTTCGCACTCGCAAGCCGTTTGAATTATGGCTCATTATTCGAGAAACAAATTCAGACAGATCTGGACGGATTGGCACTTGAAACTCTATAAGTCTTCAAGCGCGAATAATCGTACGAATTTGTTGGCTCTTGAAACAATAATAACTTGGTGTCGTCAAGTTAATGACTCTTTCTCTCTCTCTCTCATATTATCTATTAATTTAATTATGCTTAAATTCAATCAGACTTCGTGTAATTTTACTGCATCCGCTTTAAATAGCTCGCTTAAAATCCCTCGCCATTGAATTACGTCGAATCTTCACGTTGATACTGTCCGCGTCTCTTTCCGGGACACCCGATGTATACGCGCGCGGGGGCACGGAAGGAATCCGTAGGTACCCGACATTTTGCAGTACTGTTCGTACCGGCACGGCGACGGGCATAGGTAGTTTCCAAGCGCGAGCATCATCCCTTCGTTTCCCTTCCACTTGGCCCAATATTCTCATCCTTATCTAACTCATTCCCCCCGTTGCCCCTCTGCCCTTCCCTCGCCACATCCGCTCGCATCCGCAGCGCCTCTTGCTACCCCACCCCTATTAGTTATTTTCTCGACGAGTCTCTCGCTCTCCTCTCTTCTATTTCTCCTCCTCTCTATCCCCCTTCTCACCCTTTCCCCCCTTTCTCTCTCTCTCTCTCTCTCTCTCTCTCTCTCTCTCTCTCT
>NW_017280250.1:1077781-1085275 GCF_001594065.2 Cyphomyrmex costatus | reverse complement strand
CCCCCCCTCCCCCCCCTCTCTCTCTCTCTCTCTCTCTCTCTCTCTCTCTCTCTCTCTCTCTCTTTTAGAGTCACCTCTGTTGGTCTCCACATCCTTCGAGGATCGATCGAGAGGAGCTCAGCACTCTGTATATATATGTATATATATCCATTTCCAACCCCTTTCCTCCCCCCCTTCAACTCCCTGTCGATTCCATTTGCCCAAAGTCCGCATAGAAACCCGCCGCCGTTCCCCATGTAAGTTACAAGCGGTATAGGTATCGCTGTAGAAGCGCTTCGTCGTATCCTGTATCCAAACGGTCTTTAATTAACCCTTTAGATACATCGGAATCGAATCTCCTACTCGACTCGCGCTAAAATAGTTTGCTTGAGCAAAAGTATGTTAGTTTACGCGTAACATAATCCCGAGGCTGCGTTCGATATCGTAATCAGATGTTGTATGGAGTCAATTTCAGTCAACTTTAAATAGAAGTACATAAGGCGACAACTCAATAAGCGTCGAGATCTGTGTCGAAATTCTCTCGATACTTGGATAAATATGCAGCGAGACAACTTCGCCACTTACTTTTTTCCCCCTCTCCACCGGACATCACAACAGCCGTCAAAATGGCTGACTTAGGCCGACTATCGATTCTTGATAAGTGTCATTGTAATCCAATGAAGAGTCCGCGCTGATCCGCTTGGCGGTCCGTCACTGATCAATCAACTACTTTCACTCTGCTATTATGCAACGCTCAAAACTGCCGTTTCGTCCCGTCACTATTCAGGCCCACGAACTCTTGATCCTTAACTGGTTTGGCAGGATTCTGAGCCTTGTGTAAAAAATGTATATACCTATGATATTTGTACCGCACTGGGCTTATGGTGAAATGTAGATCAAAATAAGCCCAATTAACATATTTATTCTGTTACGCTGTCCCGGTGATAAAAGATTTGTACCCATTTCTTACCAATGTACATAGTTTAATTTTAATCTTGGTTCTAACTCTTCATCTTCTAATTCTAAGTGTTAGAAAAAGAAGAAGATCCGACAGTAAAGTTATTCTACATTTATAGAAACGGACGTTAGACCGGCATTCAGATTTCGTTAATATTTGAATTTTAAGTAATATCTTAAGACGTTAACACGCCTCTCCGATTGGTTCACGACAGCTTAAGATTGTACTTGAGACAGTCTATAAAATATAACACTATATATGACTGTATGAATACAGGCCTTAAAGCGTGAGACGCACGGAACCGAGGAAGGTGCCGTGCCGCAGGACGCAGAAGCTGTCGTCAAGTTGGCAATGATCGAGCGAGCTTTTGCCGCACTGTGTTGCCGCTCCTTCTTCGGTACATGGCGGTGCATAGTGATATCAACGATCGCATAATAGCAGCGGGCTCAGACTCGCATTGTATGTTTATTGGGCGAGCGACGAATTAAATTCGCGCGTTACATACGGCGCGCGAGTCCGTGATTTTCATCAGCTCAATTATTCAGCTGATTAAATCGCCGATTAGACCAGCCCGATGCTTCGCTGAAGCTCTTTCGCGGGAGGCAGTCTCGTCCCGTCGGAATCGTTTTTCGTATAATTCGAGATTCCTTGCCATTCCCTCCGTTCCTCGTTACAGACTTCCAGAGCCGCCCGCAACCGCTCGTTCACCCTGTACATGCAATACAGTATTTAGTACGCGCGACGTATACGTAGTACGTACCCGCTATCGATCCCGGACCTTAATAGGTATAAAGTTAGCGTCTAGAGTCGGTGTACCAGTGTGGTGGGTGTCTTCTGGCGAATGCATCCAGTAACAATATGGCGGCTTCGACCGCTTCGAGATGCGCCGGGTACCCGCGAATAATTTCGCTCGAGCTTCGAAAATCGATTTTCCATTCGCGGAACTGTTCGATGGAGAATGATCGCAAGGAATTTGCACGTTCCAAGTAAATGCGAATCTTTTTTGTATTCTCACTGAGAGTCTTCCTATTCCAAACCAAGTGTGATAGCAGTTTTCATTCTTCTTTCAAAATTCGTATTCTTATACAGAGGATCGATAGAAGATTGATATCAACAACGGACGTCAAGTTAAATCTCAAATTAAAGAATGTAAAGTGACGGTATCTTTAATTTGTATACGATTTACAGAATACTACGTTTCCCTGCGACTAACTGCAAAGTTTGCGCGTAAACATTGATTTGAAAGCGTAATGGACGAAAAAAAAAAAGAGAGATTAAACATATCGTGGATTAATCGTGATTAATTACGCCGCGTGGATAATCGCTCACTCGGCGATTTTATTAATCGACTAACAACGGCAAACGATGCATCGCGCCGGAAATGCAGCAGTCACGCTGATTTAGGAGGAACGCATCGGAGCTGCGCTAATGGGTCCGCGCCATTGCCGATTCGATTCCGCCGCCGTAAATAAGAGATTCGGATAATAATACGCGGTCGCCGAATACCGTTCGAATTAACATCATCATTATCTGTTTGCTCATTAATGGTGTTATTTAACTGTACCGTTATTAACGTGCTATTCGAAAATGCGTATTCACGCGACTGCAGAGTACGAAAAACCGCGAGATAGCCGCGACACACATATATATGTATACCCGACGATGGTACAAATATAATATATAAAGTTATCCGTGGTGTCGCGCACTCGTTCCATTGTCGCAATTACTTAAATTGTTCCCTATATTTAAATAGTTTGCCGCTTCCTCTCGCGCTCGATTAAACCGTAGCTCGGTCAACGCCGGAGGATCGGGAGCTGGTCGAAAATGAACGGGGGAGAAGTGACGATATTACAAATCTCCCGCTGGTATTCTTATCCCGTACACTTGCACGGATCCTCTATTTATAAGCCGTGTTATGACTGCAGAACGACGAGGGAGACGAGATTTCCCTACTAGCGGTAGAATCATCACGATTGCCAGGCTTTTACAAAACTGGAAATCAGACAGATGTTTGGGAAATCAGGGAAAAGTAAGGGGATTTTGCAACATTTTCTGGAAAATTAAAATTTTTAGCTTTTTACAAAAGTTTAATGTACAACAACTTTAATGATAATTTACTTTGCTATGTTAAACTGTTCTTTCAACAAAATATCAATATGAAACTACAAGGTAGGGTGAGAAATTCGTGGTAGCCTTGTAATAGCGGGATCTCTCATGGGTGTCTCGGATATTTCTTATACAAATAACCGCAGAGTCCCTACGTATCCATTCTGTCGATCTTAAATCTGTCTTCGAACTAAAATTCACGTTGAATATGATCGTTACGAGCGAGGTGTTCTATAGGCTTTTGTTTACGTGTTCTGAGATCATTTGTCCGATGAGCAAAACCGAGCGAGCTCGGTTCAGCAGCGAATCATGTAAATTTGCCTTCACGCGACTCAATGCGGGTTTTCGCGGTACACGAAAGAATTCGCCGCAAGGTCGACGCGGAGGCAAAGCGGATGGAAGGAGCGGAAGCGAGAGGCGGAGGGCGAGACGAACGGAGTGAGGTCGATGGAGGCGAAAGGGGACGACGGGCAGGGGTGTTATTGCGTGGTAGTGTGGTTAAACGTATTGATCCCAATCACTACGATATGTCCAGGCTCCGCTTCGCTGCGAGCACTATGGCCGGGTCATCGCCGGAAAACGAGACTTCGACCCGAATGTTGCATAGTTCGGGGACAGCGATAAAAGTATTTCACTTTATCCGCTTCACTATTCTCTCTCGGTCGGTACGTCTAGACGGTGACAATGAACATTAGCTCGAAATCGGACTTGAATCGAGAGTATCTTACGAATGGCGACTAGTCTGCCAACTTCACTCCGTAACGACGGTAATCCGAAAGTTCATGGCGAGAGCCTTATTTATTTTCCCATCGACAACGAGAAGCTGCTGCTCCATTCAACGGTCATCCCTAAGTGGCCTCCGTGTTTCTTTTTTTTCTTTTGTTTTTCTGTCTCTCTGAGGAACGCTGTGCCTCGAAATGGAAATCGCGGATCGATGACGAGGTGTCGCTAAAGTGAGACGCAGCGAGAACGTAGTCGACGCTTACGTAATGGCCTTCGGGCGCTTTTAAGGCGTACGCAAGCACCATGCCGCGTCGCTCGCGATTAATCGGAGCACGCGGAGACACGTGATGTAAAAAAATCTGGCAACAGCGTGCGCGTTATCGCGATATTCCCTTCGCGTATTCGTAATGCCGTGTCGCGTGAGTTCGTCGGTGTTATGAACGCTAATTGGACCCCGCCGTATTATCGGCCCACCAATCGTGATTCTCCGTCTGGCTCCTGAATTTCTCTTTCGTATCATTTTATTCGTTTATGGATACGTTTAATTATTTCGTTAGAGAGACGTATAGCCTGGGTATAATTGACTAAGTCTATATATTATAACAATTTTCATTGCTGCCCATTAATTTTATTTCCAAGCGTAATTCGGCTGATTTAATCAATATGTAATCAAGCACTAATTTTATGATATTTTGTGGATCGAGAAATGTAATTTGTTCCATTTTATTTTTGTATATATTTTTTATTTTATTTTTATGGGAGAGAATTGATAGCTGTTTTGTGAGTGAAATGAGCGCAACCCTTTCGTGAACGCGCCGGAGAATTCCGCGAGAAGCTTCTGGTTTTGCGATCGATGTGACGCTCTCTCTGCGGCAAACCGTTGGTCGCTGAAGTTTCCCGCTGGACCAATGGGCTACCCATCCTTCGGAAGAATACTGCATACTCAGCATGATGTTTATCAGCAAAAAGTATTCCTGTCGCGCATTGCCAAATAAATTTTATCAGAAACTTACAAAGCTAATTATTATGAAAGATATTTACTTTTCTCTTGATAGAAAGAACATCTTGCAATGTTTAAGCAAGCTTTAAGCTGTCACATTCCCCCAATTTCGTCAGTCATTTTTTCCATCATCGCGATCCCACTTTTCATTTTTATCGTCTTTAAGAAATGCCTACATATAGTCCCTTATTCTGATTTTATCTTATTTGTAATCTTATTCTTTTTAAAGAAAGAGTATTTTTATATGAATACCTAAGCATCTGTGGAATGTTTGATAAAGGCGGATACCGGATATATTAGAAATTGACATACAAATCAAGATCTTCCTGCCGGAAAATTTTCTTTCGAAATACATATATACTGTTAAAATATCATAAAATTCAATGTACTTTTCAGTACACAAGTTGAATTTAATTTCATAACGTTGTATTAAATTTAATGTATTTATAACTGGAAAGTACACTGTTGGAAATGTTCTGAAATATCATTGGACATTTATCTGTAGCGAAGACTCGGCCGTCATATCATCGTCATCACCGTCATCGTCATCGTCATTGTTATTGTCGGTAATGCAGAGACACGGCGTGAGTCGATAGGAGAAAACCACCCCTCTCGCGCGCGTACCCGCACGAAGTGGCGTGCATGCAATAGCGTAACACCGGTGAGAGACCAGACGGTCGGTCGACGTGCCGCCTATTTATATACACTCCGCACCCGCCGTCCAGTCGAGCGACGACGATCGTGTCGCGTCGTCTCGCGTCGGGAGGAGCCGAAAGCATGCTCTCTCTCTCTCTCTCTTTTTCTCTCATTCCCTCCCTTCTTCTGTCCGCCCGCGCCGTCAGCTGCACCTGCCGCGCGCCGCCACCCGTTGGCCGTGTCTCGCCACTTGGGACGCAGCCGCCGAGGGCGACAGATCACGCCGTCTCCCGCTCTCAGCTGAGCCGCTGCGTCGGGCGGCGGGCAGTATAGGATGCCAGCCCGATAGGTATACGCTTGCGTACGGCCGGCGGTTTACGATGATAATGATAACGGAGTATATCTGGTTCACCGTCCACAGGATCCCAATTGCACTGGAAGCCTTGGCTAATTAAGCCTGATTAGCGATTTCCTGCCCCACTCCTAATCGTTGCCCCAGTTTTCTATCAGACTATACCGTTAATGTCGCAAATGTTTTAACGCCATTGGTTTCTAAAACGGCGGGTAATTGTACAACGCGATTAACACTTCTGACGACTCATCGTTTATATTGTATTATACTTTAAAGAAATTGCATGACGTTAACTTGTCGGCGTGAGTTTATAATTATTTGTCGAGTGCGAACTCGGTGGATTCCTAAGAATGATGTTGAATGAATGTGATGCAGTTTTTTTTTTTTTTTTTTTTAAAGACTTTTCGAGTCACTTTAAATCCTCCCCGTTGTTACAAAGTGAAGCAATCATCTGCCTCGATTTAGCAGATGTTTAACGGTATGCGGGGGAGAGAAATGCTTCCCAATCGATTAATCAGAGGAACACGCCTGGGGAAGGTACCGAAAACATACTTTTCACGGGCCGCTTGGCATCCCTGTGTGGAAATCGAATGAACACCTCGATAGCCCGCTTCCGGGGGTCGCCTACAGATGCCCCGATTCTTTCCGCTCGCTGCGCACTTCGCCTCGTAGGTCGAATCGACTCGTGGGGACCGCGCGCGGATTCTTCGTTCTCTTTCTTCGTCTCTCCATCGCGCGCGCTCGCGTCTCTCTCTCTCTCTCTCACGCTCCTCTCTCGCATCGCTTTCAACGTGTCCCCCTCGTGCCCCCCATGCGGTCGCTTGCAACGCTCGGCCGCCTGCTCGGTAGCGAACTCGTGCGAATTCGGCCTAATCGGGCCGTCTCGTCTGTCGGGCGAGAACGCACGAGCGCCACGCGCGATGCCGCAAGCTCTCCTTAGCCGTGGGCGTGATTGGCCGACTGAACAATGAAGCGGGCGGTGGGGCAACACACGGCTCGAGAATCAGCAAAAGGGAATGAGGCAGATCCTCGCGAGTGAAGGCCCTCTCCCTCCCTCTCTGCCTGTGAAATTCATTGCGGGTAATATATGCGCCGTTACCGCGTATTAATCTGTTTATCCGGCATCGAGTTTTGGCACGCGGTGTGAAATACACATCGACGCGAGGCGAAAAAGGCTCGATTGGATACGTTTACAGCGGGCATTCTTCAGCCGCTACACCCTGCAAATGCTGTTCTTTCTCTCGTATCGTTTACAGAAAGTAACGTTGAAATGTAACCTCGTTTTCGGAACGACACCGATAAAAAGCATATTTAATATTGCGTATTATATACTGTCTAAACTCTTTGGAGTGTATGTCACTCCTCCAGAAAAAACTGAAAATTCCGTCGCTCTCGAAAAGAGTGAAATTTCACTCTGTTGGAATGAGATCCAATCCAAAGAATTTATACAGAGACAATGATTTGTACTTTCCGATTGACTCCCTATAGGGGGAGGAATTTGAACAAAGAAATTTACTAGAAAGAAGATGAGTCAGCTGTACGTTTTTGTATCGTAAGGTGTATCAGCATATGCTATTGTATTCCTGACGCGCTTGGTACTCCATGATGTAATCGTGGTGTTGTAAATACTGTAGTTCTGGCTTACAGTTGGCAACGCTGGTGCGAACGAATTTGCGGATCGTTCCTCGCGAACCTCGTCCTTCTGCGCTCTCTCTCTCTCTCTCTCTCTCTCTCTCTCTC
>NW_017280250.1:1059895-1077686 GCF_001594065.2 Cyphomyrmex costatus | reverse complement strand
CTCTCTCTCTCTCTCTCTCTCTCTCTCTCTCTCTCTCTCTCTCTCTTATCGCGTTGTAGTCCTGCGAGAACACACGAGTGCTGCCGAGTTCCTCCGATTACGGGACGCGGTTGACCGAGGAGGGTGAAGGGCACTGTCCCGATGCTACACCCCTGGTAGGGTGACCTCCGTTTGTTCCCCGTTCCGCGCTTCGAAGAAACTCGATAGCCGAGGCGACTCTCGGTGGCTCTCGCTTTTCGAGATCGCGAAGACGAACGTGAGATCCGTAACAGTGCTCGCAAATATCGACGGTGTAACAATGGCTTTTAAGATTCGATTGCATATAGGATTTTTCATTCTGACGACAAAACCGACATTGCTTTGAATTAGAATAGCTGTTATTTTAGGAAATACTATATTTTCCACCGAAAGCGTTTTACAAAGTAATCTCTTGTCACTAATCGTCAGTCCACGAGAGGTCGATTCACTTTGATAACTTATTTGTTGATAACTTATCTGTAAATTATATATGATTGTCCCCCAATTGAGACGAAAATTCATCGAAATAGAGAGAGAAGATACTCGACAACTGCTCGTTAAATATTATTTCAAGCAACGTAGATAGACCTATTAGTATCGTTTTTGTGATCGACAGTCCTTCTAGATTCCCTTCCTATACAGGATTCTCGCTTACTTCGGAAATGTATAATCCCACGAAGGCGCTGCGTGACCTACAGTCTTATAGGCGAGGGAGATTCATGAACGCAGGCAAGCAGGCAAAGCAAGCAGCAGGCGAGCAAGCAAGCCAGCAAGCAAGTCTGAGCATGTCCCCCGTATTGATCCTTTCGATAGTAAGTGGGCACTACGCGCATTGTATGGAAGGTTTCTACATACCTACTTACCAACCTTGGGAACGCCGAATACACATGTAAGCATCGTAGAAGAACGACGAGAGCGAGAAGAGGAGCTCCCGAGTAGTCTTCTTCCCGAGAAATCTCTCTTCTCCATCGTGAGCGCGCGCGGTTAGTGTTTTTCCAGCCTTCCCGATGATCGTTACGGCGGCCCCATCGGATTCTCGGAACTTCGAAACTGGTATCGTTGCCTCTCTCACGAACCTTTTTTACGAATGGCCGCGCATCCTTCCGCGCAACGCGCCTTCTCATGTCTACCGAGTGTCTCGACAGAAATTTCGGGTTCTCGACTCTCTCAGGTACTTTCGTTAATGCGCAGATGAAAACTTTCCGTTGCAAGCCGATCGACGTCACGGACGTCGTGAATAATGCCAGTGGGCAAGTAATCGTTTTTAATTATCGACGGTTTCTCTAATGATTTGATTTAAGTAGCTGTCGTATTTAAATGAATTCATTCATATCGGATAGAGTGATTAATTTCGTTTTCGCTCAGACGTGGTATAACATTTGTTAACTTTCTTTCGTTTAGGATTATTATATCTTAATTACAAGAAAAAAATACATATGTATATCTTTTAAAAAGGAAGGAGATTATATCACAGAATGTAAGGAGGGAATATAATTTTATAAATATAAAACTTTGATGACCAGAAGTATTACGATCTCAAAAAGAACACATGTGTTCTTAAACGGCTAGTAACTCTACCGTTACGTTTCGAATTTGCTGAGCTCCGTATTAAGATTTCGATAGGCTGTTCGCAGGACTGCCATAAAACTGGAAATTAGGAAACTCGTGGAATTGTCAGGGAAATTAAAATTCTTTGCTTTAAAAAAGTTTAATATGCATCGCAGTTTTGGAATACTATCAATCTAATAAGTGCAAGTGGTGTCAGCAACATTAATAATAATAGGGGCCTATTCTGTAACTCTTAGGGTGCTATTTCATTTGTGCGTTTTTGTCGTACGACAATGTGTGTAGGACAGAAAGATCCTCTAATCTCTCTATCCTGTAACCAATCAACAGGCTTGAAAAATTTATCGTACGACAAAAACGCACGAATGAAATAACACCCTTACTGTAACGCTACAGTTAGTCGTCGAGACTTACAGAATAAGCCCCTATATTGTTACATTAAATTAAACTCTCAATAAAATTAAGTCAGAACGAAAGTACAAAAAAATGGCAAGATATTATTGAAAGTCAAGGAAGATGACGAAATTCTGTCCGGAAACCAGGGAGAAGAAGTAATCGAATTTTAGGCTGAGGAATTTGTGACAATCCTGATTCGGGATGCATAAATCGTACAGTGATCCATAGGCGCGGCAATGTCCGCAGGCGTATTCTTGGAGTCGCGTGTTAAGGTCCACAGACTATACGGGCTTCCTGTAGCTGTCGGACGATTAATCGGCTAGGAATCCACGGAATGGAGAGCGAAGCGACGGCCAATGGGCGGCCGACGACGAGGCGAAACGGACGGTGCACTCGAGAGAGATGTGCACCATACGATGCAACGCGGTAACGGGAGACGCCCTGAGCCCGCAATCTGCATTACCGTCTGCTTTTACCGCCACATTGAACTTCTTTCGCCGACTGCTGATATATCGACGCCTGAATAGCGAAGAAGCAGAGACAGGGAAAATACTTGTCGTCCTCTCGCTCCGTCTCGTTCCCCCTCACGGTGTGTGATTTCTCTCTTTCGCTCGCTCTCGTCCCGTCCCGTTTGCGCTTCCGTCTGTGCAACCGTCAGCGGTACGATAGATAGACATGCTTATCGTAATATCGATACTGGCCTGACTCTCCGATGTCGAGTATCTCGCGGTACTAGGGTAACACGTTATGCCATTGTCGATTCATAGAACGAATATGCTCTTTCAAGTGCTTATGCCGAGAATCGCTTTGTGTCCTCGAATAGATAACACGCCTGTACTATCGTCAACAATCTTAAAGACTATTTGTACTCGACTTCTAAATGTCCCCCACGTTGCAAATAAAAGTCCGATGGAATTGAGGGGAGCGTTCTGATGAACTGTTGATTGAAAAATTACTGGTTGTAAAAAATTATTATCGAGAAGGAAGAAGCGTGATATTAAATAATTAATTTGGTGGGTTTGAAACGCGTGTTAAGTTGGTAAATCTCCAATTTGTGGTCGTGCGACGCAAAATGACGCGAAGAAAAGACGCATTTGCATATACGTGGTAGCTCTGAGATTATTGAAGCACGGATCTCGTGCGTAATCGTGACACGAAGGGAGCAAAGGTTTACCGCACGAAACTGGCGTTCCTTTACCGACAGCCAATTTAACACGGACAAAACTCGCTTAAACTTTAAGTCGTCGCCGCGTCTTCATCTTCGTTTCTTTTTTGCGCGTTCCATGAAAGGCAGGCACATGGTTCACAGTCTCGTTTCCCGTTTGGAACCTGTGGCACATTTAGCTTTACGAAAAATCTTGGACGCGCGAATGATTCCGATCAAACTTCGACTAACTTAATCGCGCGATTGCGAGTAACGAAGTTTATAACTGTATTATCGTTCTCTTTAAGTTTCGTAAGTTTTCCACCTATTTTTTGCTTTATTCTGCATTTAAAGTTGTATTCAAAATATTTTCGCTTCCGCTATTCAGTTTTAGATTCTCGTATGTAAAGCTAGTTCTACAATGACTTGATAGTCGAGAATTTGTCTTAACTAGTCTTAAATCTGAATAAACTAGGATTTTTCGTATCTACAAATTGTTAATCGTAGTGAGTTGTTTAGCTCAACTAGGAATAAAGTCAAATTTGGTCAGTCTTAAGAAAATCGATAGTTTTACATCCGGTTGTGTGCACCGACTTTGGTGCAATTGGGTTAGTCGTACAAGTTGGCTGTTGGTCAACTTTACCGATTCACCGATGACTTAAGACTACCGACTATCGACTCATTGTAGAATCGGGATGATACCTATTGTACACGATGAACGATATTAGAATGCTGCTTTGCATCGTCACGTGAGAAAAAGCAAGAAGAGTTTTCATTGAATATCGTCGTTCATCGCTCACCGCGATTTAGTATGCAGTAAGCATAACGCAGATTATGAACTGGTTTTTAGATGCTGCAATATAAGAATTCACTGTATAAAAAAATGTTATTGTCTCTAATCTAAACTTTTTTTTAAAACAAGGAATTAACTAAATCTAATATATAGAATATTATATGTTTTATTTGACAAATTAATCGGAGTTTGATCGAAATTACTTTGCATGCGCAAGAACAATCGAATCGAAGGAAAAATAGGATAGCATGACACGGAGATTCTCTAAACTTGCCAACTGGCGATGCTGAAGCTCAATCCAATCAGGACGACGGGCGATAGAAAGAAGATTTGGGAAAGTAAGAATCGACCAAATAAATCCACTTAGTTCAAATATCGCTCACTTACTTCGAAAGTAGCACAAACTTTAAAAATTAAGTTTCTTAGAGAAGAGGGAAAACTATTTTTCAGATTTTTTTGATAGAAGGTTATTATTGATTAATCAAAAATATCGATAAAAACATTATTTTTTAACATAATCAAATGTCATTTTTGTTATTTTTGTTTCACGCTCTTTAAAAAACGATTTTTTCATTAGTTGTAACGGTTTTTTAAGCCAGTTTTTTTTAGTTATAGTGACTTTTTTAGAAAATTAAGTTAGTCCAATATTTGATAATTAATGTTTTCTTAACTCATTTATGATAATATTTCGAAAATCACGTTTTTTAATTGTGTCACTTTTGAAGTAAGGAAACAATGTGAGTGTTTTATTGTTATTCGCTAGAGTATTAATTAGTCATTACAGTTATTTTAAGTCGCATTTAGCGTACATTTTCAGACAAGAGACGTCGATATTTTAAAGCTCGGGTAGTGTTCGATAAACATTCTAATTTCGGACGATCGAGAAGCCATTTAACATTTCGTGAATCTTCGACAGTAATAGCGAACTATGATGATTTTAGCACACGGTAGTATTGTATATATTATATAGATGTAGTATATTCAGTAGAGATAATAATTACATATTAAGAGGAAGGAAATCGTTTTCTTAGAAGGTATTTTTATAAAGGTGTTAATTGCCTGGATGATTTACTCTCCTTTTTTTCGCCCATAAGATTGAAACAGCTCGTTAAAACCGGCCGCGCGCGTTGATCGCGCTGACCGCACTAGATTCGTTGCGTCCATTCATCATTTTCTCGTTCGTCTTAACTCGTTTGAAAAGGGCGAACGAACGGCGACAACCACACCAACAGCCGTTGTCTCTGTCGCTAAACTCAGCCGATATTTTTATGTCTTGACCATTTACACGTATATCTACAAACGTCGTAATAATCGTTTCGTGTCCGGAGACATCGTTTATGTAATTTCATCGAAACGAACGGCAAGCAAGGACGATGGTTTAGATCCGTCACTTCCGCCGTACATTCGCAGTGTAGCAGAACGTTAACTGATAAGATATCTTCTAACGCTATTGCTGCTAGTCATACTACTCGCAATTTTAGTTGTTGTTATGTGCCACTTTGTTAGTCATCCTTTTTCGACACGCTACACGTATGTAAAAAATAAGATTATACGTTGTAAGAAATTACGTAGTGTAACTATATACACAAGGCAAAGGGAGAGGAGAAAACGGTAGCTGGCTGGTATAATCATTATATTATCTCTCATAAACGCATCCTGCATCGCTTATGTCGCTTTATCTTAATTCTAAATATATATACGCTATATACATTTTCGTATCCTCGGACTCTCTTTCTCGTTCTCGTCTTTTCATATCATTGCTTGGATATTTTTAGAACTTTGGCGAAACATTCGACGAATTCCTTCTCTAGAAAAATATATTGTAAGAGAATTCTAAAAAAAAATGTCAGGGACTTAAAGACTACACACATAACTCCGCGAGACTCATACGTGTAATCTAAAGACATAGAGTACGATGGACTACGTCATCCATATCTAAATAGTATGTCAAATGTAGTCAACAAAAATGAGAGAGAGAGAGAGAGAGAGAGAGAAAGAGAGAAGAAACAGTGAGAGGCCAATCTTTCTCTTTTTAAAATATTTGAATAATAAGAAGAGATAGACGCTGGTCGTCTTCAAAAGTCCTACCTCTCTCTCAGTTTTGTTGACTAATTATATATGGTTGGCCTTATCGTCTTTGATGTAATCCCAAGCAGGATCAGCACATTGTATTCGTACGGGCCTCACAAGCGCACGAAGTCGTACCCTGTTGGCCCTGCGCATCTCCGCGGATAAAGTCGGACGCACATCACAGCATCCGTACCGCGTATCCGCTTTTTTCTGGCCGCCTGAGCGGGGAGCTCCCGGCGACCACCTAGTGCCACGTGCAGGAACTAGGGCCGGCTTTCGATCGTTACTGATCTACCTACGTTAAGTGTTTGCCCGATGTCCGTGCGACCACCGAGCCCCACCCTGATTGTTATATTGCTCACCGTTGGCGGTCGCGAGCCTTACGGCGAATTTGCACCATTTATTTTTGTACGCTCGACGGCTCCGGGATGAATCATCGAAAGAATGAATCGCGTCAACGACAATGTCGCTGCGAAACGAAGATCGGTCGTTGTAATAAATTTCGAAATAGGCCGCGAAACGCGCTCGTTCCTCCGTGTTCCTCCGCAAGGTAACAACATCGAGGATAAACTAGAGATGCTGTAACAGAATCTGGTTTGGTCACTAGCGATTTTGTCAAAGTCTTACGAGAGAGAAAAGTATATACTTTTTCTCTGTATATATATATATATATATATTCTTTTTTAACTTAAAGATAAAAATTGACAAAGTTGATATTTTTGTGCAAGTCTCAAAAAGTTCACTATACGATATGTCTTTAAGTTAAAATTAATATTCTATTTGTAGCAGTATATTTTAACTTACTGTTATAAAGTGAAAAAGTATTGTACAGGATTGCCGCAAATTTCTCATTCTTTAATTCCGATAAAATTCCATACTTTTTCTTGGTTTCCAGAAAAATGTTTATGATTTTCCCTGATGCTTTCAGCAATATTGCGAAATGTTGTATTTTGTACTTTCCTGAATTAGAAATCGTCAAATAATTTGTTGAGAATAATTTAACATAGCAATGTCTGCGTTCAGCAGAGAAAACCAAGTCTCATTAATCATTTATAATCAACACTTAGTGACTCTTTAATATGATTGATTCTTGCCTTTAGTTCTACGCTGGATTTAAGTGTAGGAATGAAATTAACACATTAAAGAATCACTAAGCGCTAACTGATTAATTTTCTCTGCTGAACGCAGTCAATGCAAATTGTTGCTGACATTGCTTGAAATTTAATTGTCAAGTTAGTAGTATTCCAAAACTTCGTAAAGCCAAAAATTTTGTAAAATTTCCTTACTTTCTTGATGAAGTTTTTTATGGCAATCCTAAATATAAGGTGAGAGGTACACATACCTTTGTCTCTCGTAGGATTTTAACAGAATCGATCGTGGCTAGACTCTGGATATGGAGTCTCTAGACAGGCGAAACGAGAAGAGAAGGCGTTTAAGTGTAGAATAATGTTTATGAAAGGATGAGATCGCGCCGGAAGATTTTTCGATCGTATCTCTACTTCTCTCTATTCGCGGAAGGATGGACGGATTGAGAAACGTTATTCCAGGTTCTCTACACGGCTGCATATTTCATGGACGCATCGTCGAACGCGAGAAGATCGCATCTCGCTCTCCGCTTCGTTCCTACCTTCTTCTTTTCTTCGACGTGCCTGCTCGCGTCTGCGCGCGGGCCGTTGTATATGCGTCGACAAATCGTACGCGGTGTACGCGCGGGTCTCTGTCATAATACGCGGCCGACAATGTTGCATCGCGGCGACGATAAGCCTTATCTTACAGTCAGCGGCGATTCAGTCGCCCGCGGCAAATACGCGACGGCGCCGATAAGAGGTCCGGTCTCGAAATAGTCCCTCGCGTCTCTCAAGTTTCGCTTTATTTACGAGAACGGTCGCCTTTACGTAAGATTTACTCCGACATATCTCGGAGAGTCGTACGTGTATACAGTTGGTAAGAGAATATTTCCTTCCGTATTTCTTCGTCTCGAGGTATGACGGATCGCGCGCGTTGGGTACCGTATAGTAATTCCATATACGAGAGTTCTCCCCACACAGCTATACGCTCTTAACGTTCGATTCCAAGCTTCGTATTTCGGTAGGAAAGCGATTGTTAGGAGAGGGGGAGAAGGTCATGGATTCTCACAGCGATGCTGCCATGTCTCTAGGTACAAAGTATTGACAGGCACCTAAGAGATCGTGATATATCGTGACGGAACGCGAAAGATACGAACACTCGGCTGTGTGTGTGTCACGCGACGCCATTGCGTAACGTAAGAGTTGCGAGACTTATGGAAATGTTCAACATGGACAACGCGCGCGCCGTCACCGTCGCCATCGAAAGATTCGTCTTGCGCGCGATACATGGGGCTTTAAACGCGACCACAAAGACGACGTAATATGTGTTGTAAAGGCTAACCGTAGCGCCGCCGTCGGACGCTACGATTCCTAGATGGGCGACGACGTGTCCGGAGACTCCCATGCGAACTCCACCTGTCGACATTATTTACTCGTCCGCGTTAGTCCGCGGAAATTATTGCTAAAATTAGAGTTTAGAATTTAAATTCGGCGCGCGAGACATTATAGAACGAAAGAGAAAATGATTTATGCAATCCATCCACCGTGTGTTTTCCTTTCCTGCAGTAACTTCCTATTTTTTACTCTCCATATTGGAGTGACGTTCAATCGATTATATTTCAATTAAGTACGTCGTTAAAAATCGCCCTGCAAATTCTATCGTATTTATGATTTTTTCCTAACGTGAAATCATTTCTATTTCTTCATTTCCAATTAATAATTTTATTTATGCGGCAATTACCGCGTTATGCTCATTGCTGTTTGCCCTCTTAATGTTTTATCGTGAGTTATATATAACTTATTGATCTTTTTTAACACGACATGTAACGCAGGGTTGCCACAAAACTAAGAAATCAGAGAAATCAGGGAAGTTTCAGCGAAAGCAGAGAAAAGTCAGGAATTTTGCAAGATTTTCTGGAAAATTAAAATGTTTTGTTTTAAAGATACATATACATCACACACACCTACGCAATTTTGGAATATTACCAACTCAACGATTAAACGCAAGCAGAGTCAGCACCATTAATATATAGTAATTTACATCGCTACGTTAAATCTCCCAACAAAGCATTCAACTGTTTCCAAATCAGCACGAAAATACAAAGAATTTCAAGATATTATTGAAAGTCAGAGAAAACTATGAAATTTTGTCTAGAAAAGTTGTGGCATTATTTTAGGCTGAATAAAAATTTGTGTCAACTCTCTGTAACGTTATGCATCGCGAATCTTGGAAATAGCGCAGCGTTCTCGTTAAGAAGAAGCTAAAAGTCTCCGTGTGCGAAAATCCGCGAGTAGTGTAAACCGGCCTTAACGGAGAGCCAGAAATCTGCGCTACGCTTCGCGATCAGCTTAATGCGCACCGTCCGAGACGAAGAACGCGAGAAAGAGAGGGAAGGAGAAGGAGAGAGATCGTATCGCCCGCACGCTGTTGACCTGCGGGAGTAGTCCGCGCGGTTATGTCGTAACTTTCACAATGAGCGTGTTCGTCGTCGCACCCGCCAGTGCCGATCGTCGTCGGCGATGGTCGGCAGGGCTCGGTCTATGTGATCGGCGATCTTCGTACGCTCGGTTACAAGAATCGGCTGCTCTCGGTATAGACACCCGCTCGTCGTCGTAAGTAGGAATGCTTACGATACACTGATAATATCGAGGTGTCGATATTTTGTTCCTCTGCTCGTCGCCTCTTACGTATTTCCTTTTTAACACGTACGATGACTTGATAATGTTCTCGCACGGCCTTGTTTGCGCCCCTAAATCGTCGCTAAAAGCGGTCGCTATTGTTCTTAGAATAGGCACCGTTTCATTGCGACAATACTATTTATTTCGCAGATCCGCGATTTTGCTGAGCGAAAGGCTAACTGGCTGTGTCACGTAAAAGCTTGAAATGTTTTAGTCACTCGTCACCAAAGACGGAAAGGACGATTTTGTTGAAAGATTTAAAATTTTGTTCTGTGTATGTATGATATGTGTGTGTGAGTGAATAATTTAAAAATAATTTTATTGGAAACTAAAATATATTAAAATTATCTAAAATGTATGTTACTAATTTTTTTATTTTATTCTTTACATGGAAAGAACAATTTTCTTGAAAAATCTCAAATGTTTATGGATATAGATTTATTATGATGGTCTAACAAAATTATTTTCAAATCTGTATCCACACACAACAAAACTTTAGATCTTTTAACAAAAATCGTTCTTTACGTACAGGATATAATTTGAAATTAGAACTGGGATGATTCATAGTCAAAATTATTAATTCTATCACATTAAAAAATTTTTATTTATGAAAACCTTAAGATACATTTGTGACATTTGATTTGAGGTGCAGGAGAACCGATCGAGATCTTTGTGATTGAGAGCGAGTAGCCATATTGATTCGCTGAGAATGCGAGAAATTGTTGCGCCATTGTAAATTATTTAATCGTTCGCTGTTCACGAAAGAAAGATATGAGAGAAGGAATATATGTAGTTATAAAGATCGATAAATAAGCATTCAAGGTTGATAGAACTGTTATCCCGTTCATCTATTTATCATTCCTCAGATCACTACAATTAATATTTTTACGCATGAACGTTTTTCCTCCACTTCGCTAGTCGAAGCTATCTATCGCCGTGCCGTTGACCTGCCAACTAGTCTGCGCGGTTATGTCGTAACTTTCACAATAAGTATTTTTACCGCATTCGCTCGGCCATTCGCTAAGACCATCAATTAATAGTATGAACTCCATGAAACGTTGTGTGGCATTCTTCCACTGCTTCCTCTTCTTTCGAAAGATTCATCACGAAGATATCCTAAGTGGTAAAATTTCTAAAATTACAGTGAAATGTAAATTAGCAACTTAATAGTATCAATAAAAATTCTACGTTGTCCTCGTTGAATTTTAATTGAAGGTGAAACGCGGCGCCTAACGGTTACGCCGTGTGAATGCGGCTTAATTCGGCCGCGAGCGCGTCCTTGCACCGTGTCGGCCGCCGCGCCGCGCCGTTTACACGGGGCGCCGGGCTGCATCTAACCTCTCGTGACTGTACCGTGCGCGCGCGCGTGCTCACATATCTCCCCGCCCGCCCGCCACCGCCGCGCCGGTTCTCTCGCTGAAGCGACGTACACAGAAAACCGCGTGGCGGTGCGGCCGCGCACGGCGCAAGCCAAGACAACGAGGCAACGCCGCGTGGCCGACCAGCTGATCGCTCGGCGACGTGCACGCCGCGGGTAGAGAGGGGAAGTCGCGCGCGACTGGGCTAATGAGTGTGCGACCTATTGGGGGGGGGGATCGTTGGTGGGGCAAACGGCGCGGGGAGGGGAGAATCCGCGCGCGATCTCGACGCTGAATAGGGCGGGAAAGAGGGGGAATCCCGCTGTGTGTGTTGCCGTCACGTCAGACAGCCGTGCCTCTTGCTGCCGTGTCGCGTCGACGGTGTTTTCTACGATCGAGTGGCGGCGGCATTGCAAGGTCTAGGAGGCCGCGTACTCGAGACGCCGCGGTCGTTTCTTGCTATAGAATGCGAACCGAGTGGCTCTTCCGAAACTTGTTTTCTCTGCGTATTGCTGTTACCAGCGGATTTCTCAAACTCCGCAGGCGTAATTTTCGTTAGAATCTTTGAATAAACAGTTTTTTTTTTAATTAGATTTCGTTTGTTTTTTGCGATGTAAAGAAAAAAACGGTCTAAATCGAGCGGTAATAAGATTTTTTATAAAATAAATTTCTAGAAATTTACTTTATACTTTTCAGTTATTTTTTGTTTTACAGGAAGATAAAGCAAAAAACGATTTTTATTAATTGAAGATGCTTATTATTTCGGATGTATTTTTTTTTCGCATCTGTTTTTCGAAGAATCTTCGTCCTACTTTATTCTATCTTATTCTACAAAGTTTAAGTTCTCTATCAGGATCGTTTTACTCAATATTCAATTTGATTTAATGATGTATAATATTATAATCATGGAATGGATCTCTCAAAATATCTGTGATCACTGAATGGAATTCCTGCAACGTATGGCAACAAATCATTCGAAGTAGAAAAAAAAACTGATTGGTCTGTTAAGCACCGGTTATATTGCCGCGTTACGCAAGAGAGTATGATGACTTCCTAACAATTCTAACAGGTATAATTTCAAAATTAGAACACCCGTTTTTTTCCTCTTTTAAAAATAAAGATAAAAATCGCGTAATATATGTTAGTATGTGAAAAAAACAGTGTATTGAGATACAAATAGCAAAGTACGTTTTTAGTATTTGCGCATTTAATATATCGAACACATAAAAGTGACTTCTTATGAATTCAAACTCACATTATATTGATTAAGTATATTATACTAATAAATCAATATTAAAGTTGTTTTAAATATATAAAGTATTTAAATGCAGACATAATAATATGATCAATTTTGACAATGAAATAATCCATATATGTTGTGGAAATAATCGAACCAGGAGATTCTGATTATATCGATCTAGTCTAGAAAAATCAATTAATTTTTTTACTTTTGGGCGACAAAATTGTCAACACAGATGTTTCTGCGGAAAATCGTTTAAAATTGCGTATTATGTGACGTACTAAAAAAGTCCTGACTGCCCGCGTACTTGGAAAATTTCAGCTTCAAAAAACTGGATAAAAATGTTCAATATTTCTGAAAATATATATTGATTTTAGAAACAAAGATTATTGTAAAAAAGAAAGTTGGTAAAAATATTAATTTGAGGTTTTTTAAGGTCGTATCATTAATACTTTCCGTAATAGAATTTTTTTAAACTGCATTTTTAGTCATTTCGGGAGTTCGCAATTTTTTTTGTTAATATCTCGGTTTTAGCTACTTTTACATACAAAATATCTTTTGTGGAGAGAAAGAGAGAGAGAGAGAAAAGGTTATTAAATTCTCTATAAACTCGTTCTTTAATCACTGTGATGCGACCAGTAATTTCAGAGATACGCGTTTGAGAAGGGTTTACTTACGGAATTAATCTGAAAAGAATATTTTGTCTTTGTTTTTATTTGTACTACTCTTGTCTGGCAATGTATTTTGGTGATACGAACAAGCATGAATTTTCATTATAACAATAATAGTACAATTGCAAATAATATTTTGTAAAAATAATACTCTAATAATTATCATATCTCAACAAATTATATTTATTATTATCACAATTAATAATGCTAAAATTTCTTTGTGCATATTTCGAAGCGTAATTCGCTTTCTCTTTTGAAGAGAACGAGAATGATTTCAGGCCTATTCTGAATTATACCTGAATTCTGTAGTGTGTTTGTACCAGGATCACGATTGTCGTTCGAATCTCAGGTATGTCGTTTTGTCCTTGTTCCAAATGTTGAATAAAGATAAAACGACACCTGGTTATGTCCGAATGATGATTCTGAATGCGGACTTGCGCGTACGGTTCTTATTTTTGTCAAGCACTACTTGTTAGGAAAGGACAACCACTTCTTTGTATTTCAAAGTTGTTTAGCAGGCAGAGGGTAACGATCTGTTTTTCGATTAGTTGTTGACGTGTACTATGTGCTCATGTCGGTATGTTAGTTTTTTTTATGTGATCTTTAGAAAAATCTGAAATATATGGAAGATGGAAAACTAATCAGAATTGCGGTTATCTCAATTAGAATTTAGTAGATTTAACTAATTAATGAAAGAAAATTTTGATTTGTTCATTTTTAACCAGAATTTCTCTCAATAAATCAAATCATTTTTTCTCAGTGTGCTAAATAACGTGACAGTATTATTATTGGTATTTAAAACATTTGTATGCTTTTATATTCGCTTCGCTAATTTCATATGCAATACTTCGGTATGCATAAATCTAGCGTAACGCAAGTGACCGAATTCGCGTTATTAGCAATAGATATACGCAGTGCAGATTTATATCGACCCTCGTCGTGTGTCACGGCGGTGTAACATTCGCGAAATCACACCCAACGTTCGCATTCGACACACCGACGTGAACGCCATCGTACGGAAATGATCGCGCTCATTTTCCCATGGAACTTGTGTCCGTTGCGGGGACAAGGGAGAGAAGAGCAGGGGCAGACTTCCGAAAAGGAAGAGAGAGAAATCCGCTGCGACGTTGTCGCGGTCTCCGAAACCGCCGCGACGTTGCCCTTCGGGTTCCGTTCCATATCAATAACGAAGGAATGGGTGCAGGCAAGATGGGGATTGAAGAGAGAGAGAGAAAAGCCCCTGTATCAATCGGTCGCACCTCGCAATTGTGTCGTTGAGAACCTACCTAACGGCGCGCGTTGTGTATGCAATGGCGACCCGTCTCGCCGCAAACTTCACGCCACAATTGCTCGCACGGCCGCCGTCGAAATCGCGTCTCCTCTCGCTTCTGCCAATCTACGAGTTCTTCATTCGTCATTTTTTTTTACTCTCTCATTTACTACAATAAAACAACATAACTTTAAAGTTGCTATTTTTTAGTTCACAAAAAGGAAGACAAAAACTCATTTTCATTTCTTTACGATGAGTTAATTATATTACATTAAAACAATTAATATTTTTTAAAGAAATTAAGAACATCTAAATTCATTAAAAAAAAATTTTTTTTTTTTAGTTGTATTGTTGTCGCAAATGTGTCATATACATTACGGGAGAAATAAAAAAAATGACAGATTTATTTTTGTTACGTAGACGTTTAATTGATTTCTTGGAGTAACACTGGTTGTGAAAAAACTATCATCCGATTCGAATCGTCTTATCGATTTTTTAAAAACTCGTTTTCATGTCACAGTGTGTATACGTTAGAAATGCTTTTACAAAATACCGAACGTCACGGCGCAGATCGAGGATTGAAATGTCATCGTGTCGCAACATTATAAATGATCGTAACCTGTCAGAGAGGAAACAGCCAATCCGCTGACTTCGTGTTCTTATGGCACTCTACATGACGTAAAATGGCATTATCATTGGACGCTTTTTACGCGAATAGCGTCATTCCCTGACAATTGTGAATAACATCACGTCACTTATCAGATTCAGTGATATAGAATAGGGACATTGTTTGCACCAGTGGTGTCATATCGTCACGCACATTCTCGGTAGGCTAGTCACCATTCACTTAACATTAACAGTTTTATAAGAACAGAGCTGTCACATGTCGTTACAAAAACCATCGTCGTTACAATCTTTCTCTTCCGACCTGAATTAGTCCGAGTGAATTCTATTTACGGTATCCGTTCGAAACGTATTTGTTATTACATTATATTTCTAATTTTACGTTCACCCATGAAACTTCTCGATCACATTCGCTCGTACCGTTTCGCGAGTTTATTCTCGTTTACGACGATTTTGCAGGCGACAAATATACACCTTGCGCACTATCGACGTCCTCCACTTGGAAAGAAATTTACCGGGAAATGTTTGAAATATTTCTTTCGATTGTCTACGTTCGTTCGTTTTCGAGCAACTGTGATGAAACGCTGTACGGAGCATAGCTCAGACTCGAACGGTCGCTCGACCTGTTATGTTCGTCCGATCCGCCGTGTTCCGTTTTCTTGTACGGTGTCCCCTCCACTCCCTCCACATCTGCTCCCCTTCCCTGTCGTCTTTCGCCCCACCACCGTTCGGCCTTTGCATCTCTCTTGCTAATACGCCCTCGCACAGGCCGAAGCACGCGTCGGCACGACGTATTTCACAGGGACGTAACGAGTGGCACCCACTATGAGGATGTATTTTCGAAAAAGTGCCTCGCTGCGATATATAGTCATGATTTTAAAGTTGAATCGTCTCAGCTTCTTCTTCACGATAGTATTCTCGCTGTATCGTTGAGTGTATCTAGATGTGCAATTTTACACTTACCAAATTTTGGTTAAGGATGTTTATGTGTGTGAGTATTTAAATATTTTTTAGTTTTTTCACCTATCCAATTTGCCGGACAGGCTCATCAAAGTTGAATTTTATTACCGATTTGTCGTACACTGAAAAATAATGAGCCGTTCACAATGGAAGTAATGTGGTACAGTCAAGTTGTAAACAGTAAGAAATTGACTAATCAGAGTCGAATGTGAGCAAAATAATCGACGATGATTGGTCAATTTTATCCTACACAATATTACTCTCATTATAGACCGCCCATTAAAGAGCACTATGTTTCAAAGAAAGAGGTTATCCATTAATAGGAGAGTTCGGATCGTCTAGTACGTAGCTCCTTTTCATGGCACGTACTTCTACTTAATATTACAGTTATAGTCTCCTTACGTCATGATATATATATATTATAGAATACATTGATTGCTACGATACACGAATTGTACACCGAGTGGAAAAAAAGTTGCAATTACTATTATTTAATTATAAAAATTACAGTTATGTTTGTGTCAATTATATATATGTATATATATTTTTTTTTTTTTTAATATATTTATTTTAGTATCAATTGTATATACATTTTTTGTAGAATTATATTTATAAATGTAGTAGTAATAACTGTAAAAATGGAGCATCCAACCGCAATTACTTTACCGTGTACTTCTCAGCGTATGGCACAAATCTGAACGTATAATCGATTATATGTACGTATAGTCGTGGACAAAACGGTTGCAATCTTTTTCTTCGATGGATTTTGGAATGTAGCCTGCCGAGTGAGATTGGTCTTACTTATGAATTTAATCACTTATGTTCAATCGCTCTATGAACGAGGCTGAGTTCCGAAACCTGTCGGAAAAACGTGCACCATTCTATCTACGATTATACCAGGGCTTTTCCTCCCTGCAGCCATATTGAATTGCAACTTTAGGAGCAAAACAAATACACTGCTACTTCTGTTTTACCAACTTTAAATTGTCAAATATAAGTGATTACGAAAATTACTAACGCAAGGAAAAAATATCCTTGATTTATTATTTTATATATTTTTATTATAGAGGCATTATCCCGTACTTGACATTGTAATTGAATATGACTGTGATGTAGGTAATATTATGAGCTTTAGAACTAAAGTGAAATTCTTTTTATTTTTCTAATTTTCATTTTGTATTATTTTATGCCCGTGAGAAGATAATTCATCAAATTAGAATCGTTATTTCTCACTCTCTCTATCTCACTCACTCACTCACTCAGTCACTCATATAACCACATAGCGAACACCTGTTGTATAGTTCATTTCGATATTTTCTTTCGGGTGCGCAGATTAAAGCTCAGTTCATCTGTAGCATTTCTAAGAGTGACACAACGAGTTCATAAACCTATCGAAGCTTGGAGGTTTTTCGTTATTACACGTCCTGAAGTTGCAAATACTCCAAGCTTTCTCGAAATTCAGTTAAGTAGACAGCTTCGGACATTACGGTCGAGTTTTCCCGGCTAGCTCGTAAAGGGTACTGTTTTCCATAAAATTTCATTTACACGTGGCAGAGAGCAGTGGGAGAGGCTCTGTACTCTCGCGGGATAAATTAACGCAACGGCAAAAAAGGAGCGTCATTCGTTAACCCGAACTGCCAGCTTCTCCTCCAGTCTGGAGATACAACAGCGGAGCGCAAAGTAACGCCGCAAGGCGGAACCGCGGATCACACACGGGAAACGTATCTCGGCGGTGGTGAGGAGAGGCCGAGGGGGAGGTCATGGCAGCGAGTAAGGGGGAGGGAAGGGGGCAGAGAGAGGTACAACAGAGCAGAGGCACCCTTCGCACGCTGTAGCGCGGCACAACTACACTTCGCCACATCGATTTTACCGGCTCGCTCGCACTCACACTCGGTCGACCCGTTCACTGAAGGAATGTCTCATATGCCTTCCTCC
>NW_017280250.1:1056579-1059760 GCF_001594065.2 Cyphomyrmex costatus | reverse complement strand
CCCCCCCTCTCTCTCTCTCTCTTTCTCTCGTTCGCTTGTACACTGTACCAAAGTGTCCCTCTTTCTCTCTGACTCTCTGTTGTGTGATGCGGGGTGGTAGCGGCACCGCGGGGAGAAGTGGGAGGGAGGTTGCACCTTTTGCCGCATCTCGGAATCTCGCGCGTTGCTCATTTGCCGTACATAGAGAGGAGTGAGAAAGGGAGAGCGAGGGAGAGAGATAGATGGATAGATAGAGAGAGAGAGAGAAAGAAAGAGAAATAGCAGCAGAGCGACGAAGAGAAAGAGAGGGACGAGGGGGAAAGGAGAAAGAGATAGAGAGAAACCTCTCGGGGCTAGGTAGTAGTAGTAGTAGTAGTCGTAGTAGTAGTATATGCGAGAGCGGCAGCGGCACGGTGGTCGGACAGTTCCAGTTCCGTTTCGATTAGGCGAGTCCACGCGCGCCGGGTTTTTGGCTCGCGCTCTCATAACGCACGGGCAAGGAGGAGAGAAGTCGAGCGGGTACGCGCGTGATGCCGCTCGCTGTGTCCATTGACGTCGCACGACGGTGCGACGACTGTTGCCGTCGTTGTCGCCGTTGCTGGTGCCGTTGCTGATGCTACCGTCTCCGCTGTTTACTCGGCGCGCCAGCCGCACGCCAACATTTACGAACGCATCCAGGAGTGAACGGACCTCGTGCGGCGAAACGCGAGAGAGACGGAGAAAGAGAGAGAGGGAGAGAGAGCCTCGTCTCGTAGACGTACAACGCGCTACGAGACGCGACTCGGTCTTGCGTTCTACTCGACGATCACGGTTTGCTCGTGAACAGACACCGACCTCGCGGTTATGGCCACTCCAGGGGCAGGTCGCCAGGGTTACAGGCGTGCGTTGTAAAAGTCCTACATGCCCCGATTTACCGGGTTCGCACATACGTACGTATATATACGTCAGCCTATGCGTGAATCGCTCCATATACGTTTACACACGCATACACACCCTTATCGCATGCATCTGCTGTGCCGCGATCGTACACAACACGGTGCTATTCGTCTCGTCGCAACGACAGCGATCTCAGGATTGTGTTTTTTTAGCAGAAGAAAGTAGTAAAGTGTCGTAAGATTCTTTGATGTGGGTTGGTTTATCCACTTGGATCCAGTGAAGTGACCGATCATTAAGGAATTTTACAACAGTTGCAAAGTTGCTTTTTCTCCTTTGAACGCAGTCAATGAGGCAAGATACACACACACACCATCTGTCTCTTTTCGCATTCTCCGTCTTTATCGCTCTCCGCCGGCCCTCTAGCCCAGTTCCGGGCACGGCCACTGATCCATCGATAAGGAAGTTTGCTGTCCTCTCCCGCGGTGAATTTGTTCATGCCGGTCGTGCACGATACGCGCGAGGATGAGAATCCGCGGGATCGAGCATCTCGTTGTCGCATAGTCTCGGGGTCGAGAGGCGCGTTACACTACCGGTCACGTGACCGAGCTACCTGCGAGACGGCGCGAATTACGGGCCGTGGGAAGTAAAGATTCGACGTGGAAATATACATGAAATTCTATACAGTGTTTACATTGCGATTTAGGCCCTTGTGTTTAAACTCTTTGTATTTCTTTGTACACCTACATTGACTTGGTAAATTTACTTTGACTCTGTTATCGTTTCTCCTTTTTTATTCAATCTGTGTCAAACGTCAGATACGTTTATCGTCATGGCGGTCGACATGTCATCGACGGAAAAAGGATTGCGTGTAATTTTCTGTAAGAGCCTGGCGTGAGTTTCTAAAAAGTAAAACATTACGCATTTATCTATCCTTCGAATCGATTTCGAGCATCACGACGCCGTTCGAATACGTCATGACTTTGTAAAATCACAGAAATAGAAAAAGAGTAAGATAAGTATTAGTCATTGTTTAGTAATCTAATTTTTGCCAAACAAGATCGCCGCAAGAAAATCAATTTTCTCGTCTACTCATCACGGTGGATTTAAGTAAGCGATATTCGTTTCTGTTCTCTCCACGAAGGAGCGACTTGCTCATAAGTCTCACGTGCGTTTTCTTTTTTCCTAGTCTACGCCGAGATATAAATAAGATAAAATAGTCTCTCGGAATAGCGCCACGACAAAAATAAAAGCATCATCAATCTAAGTAGATCGCCGTGCAAAGTTGACGCACGGTAAGAAGTGCGTAACTAATCGGATCAATTAAACTAGATTTTTCGACGATTCACGTCAAGCAAGAATGGGTAAGCCAGTCGTCGCTGCTTTCGCATAACTTCACTACGTACCGGTAGACCGCGCGATATTCAAACGTAAACATAAGTCTTTCTAGATGGCCGCGTCGAAACGTGATGTTGAACAAGGAAAATGTAATTGCTGTATAATATATTTAACTACGTGGATATCATTTAATGACATGGTTGCCACGAAACTAGAAATCGCAGGGAAATGAAAAGTCTGCAGATCAAAGAAAAGTTACGAAATTTTAGAATAAGGGAATTTGTGGCATAAAACTCTGAGGGGGAGACCGTACGCGAAACTTCACATAATAGATGTCGAGTTTCTCGTGGCGGCTCCTCGTTCGGATCTCGCGACGACAGATCGCGATGACGGGCTAGTCGCGATTTCAATTCATAAAGGAGAGGGAGGATAGGTATGAAAGCGATGTATATCATATAAACAGGGAGGAAGAGAGAGAAGGTGACGCGCTCGCGTAGGTGCGTAATTTATCGCTACGCGGGACGCGCAACGGCCGCACGACGACGTCACACTTCGCGCGCCGTGCGGCCGGCCGGAATGACGTAGCGTGTCGTCGCTCTCTTCTCTCGCTTATCGGTGCTGTTAATCGAAGAGGCGCAACGTACGGCTGCGGCGGGGCGCGTCCCGTTTCGTCCCTCGCGATCGTCTCGCCGACGCCGCTGTGTTGTCGCCGGTGGCCGCGGATGATGCCGCTTACGAAAATATGCGCGAGAGAAAGAGAGAGAGAGAGAGCGTGCGAGCCCGAGAGTTAAAACCACGGCCTCGGCCTCGTGCCGTAGGGAGTTGAGATTGTTCAGAAGCGCAACGTAGCGAGTAAAACTGCCCCCTCGTGGTGCGCGCCCGCGGTTACCGATCATCGCCCATGCACTTCTCGAATCGTGCGCGCCGTCAAGTTCGTACCCCCTACCCCGCGCCCGTTATCCTAACCTTCCTCCCGGTCTCTCCCCCCCCC
>NW_017280250.1:1056094-1056374 GCF_001594065.2 Cyphomyrmex costatus | reverse complement strand
GCCTGCCTCTTTCCCGCCCGCCCCTCTCCCCGCTGTTCTAAGGTCCTCCATTTTGTCGTGATTCCTCTAGCTCTAAACGTATATCGGGCATTTCCCTTCCACGCCGCCGCCACTACTCTCGGCAGGACCGCGCGTGAAAATTCCGTTTGACGTTGACAGACCGCCAATCGGCCCCGAACGGCACGATTACTATGGGACTTCACCATAGGTCGTCCTGGAAGGTGTCAGTCTCTCTTCCTCTATCGTCCTAACTCCGTCTCTCTCTCTCTCTCTCTCTCTC